>NW_013525224.1:1497942-1511127 GCF_000836215.1 Papilio polytes
ATCGACAAACGCATAACAGACGTGCGATAGGTTAGTCAAAGGTGTGTACCCGCTCTAACAATGCAATGAGAACTTCAATTACCAATAAACAAGAAGACTAAGAGCAACCTGATGATTTATTATTTGTTATTTAAAAAAAGTAATAAATCAACTGATTCGGGTCTTCGTAATTTTTACTCATGTTAATTAACTAACGAAGTTACAATTTATATTTTTTGGTAAAATATTTTATAAAGCGAATGTTTTAATAGAATAATTTTATAAACGAAAATTACAGTGAATTTTATCAAAGTATAAATAGTTTGTCTTTGTCAATATTATATTTTTTAAACATAATTTTGTAAAACTGTTAAATATTTTCGATTATTTGAAATTAATGATGAAAAAGGTAAATTTTTGACAATTTTCACCAGGAAATTACCAGACAATCTTATCGCGTCTATTCATCGTTTCTTTTCACTTCGTAAAAACGTTGTATTAATAAATGTGTCTTAAGATTTTCGTTCCTTTTGAAAGAGATTTTATCAAGAATAAATTCTTAAGCAAATAAATATAAAAATTTAATTTTTTTTCTTTTCTATATCTATACTAATATAATAAAGCGTAAACACACACTACTTCGTGGCGTAATATGTCAGCAATTACAGCATTTTTTTGAATTATTCTTTCCTAAATAAAAAGCCTTGCACTTACGAAACGCTTTAGGATATATATTTTCACGTTATTAAACTTAGGGGTCAATAAATTGAAAAAAAAACCTTCATGTGGGATAGGGACTATGAACTACAAGCTGCCAACATTAAGGAAGCAATTATTGTGGTAACGGTAGTTATGACATTTGCAATTGAGAATTTGACAAATGTAAACAATAAGATAAAGTTTTTATAATTACATGCGGATGAAGCCACACGGGAACAGCTAGTTTTACATATTTCGTTAAGTTCGTATATTAATCTAAATCGTAATTTACATAAAATTAATGCGAAACAACCCTTACATTTGAAGCTACATTGTATAATGTTAACTAAATATTAGGCTCCACTGATTACATGTATTTCAAGATTCCAAGCATATTAATTTAGAACAAATATTAAATCTTTATAATAGCCAATTATGACACTAATTGTTATATAACAATCAGTAGCAAGACATCCATATTATAAAGAGGAAAGATTTGTATTTTTTTTATTGAAATAACTCAAAAACTACTGGGACGATTTTAAAAATTCTTTTACCGTTAGAAAGGTAATTTATCTGTGAGTAACGTAGGCTATTTTTTTAATCTCACGAGAACGGAAGTTGAGAGCAACAGCTAGTAGTTATTATTTGCGAAATTAAATGAATATTTTGTAATTGTTTCATCAGACGAAGGGGAAGAAATGCCCACAAATTGGCGTCCAATACTACAATCAATAGAAGCAATATAGAATAATCTACTTAACGTCTGTATTCTGTGACAGTGACTATGTGTGACGCTATTGAGGCCAACTTGTTGGCCAACTAGTTGGCCTAAATAGTTACATTTTCCTTTACCAGTATATTGTGTACTAGCTGTTGCTCGCGAATCGCTCGCGTGAAATTTAAAAATAATAAAAAACATAGCCTATGTTACTCACAGATAAATTACCTTTCTAATGGTGAAAAAAAAATTTAAAATCGTCCCAGTAGTTTTTGAGTTATTTCAATACATACAAAAATACAAATCTTTCCTCTTTATAATATTATATTGTGTATATATTATAGTTTTAAAATTATTATTATAGTGTCATGCCTTTTGGCATTTCTGAAACAAGTATGCACTTGTACGTGCCAACTCAGTCGGGTACAATATAATTCTTTTGACAGATAACATCATGCACTTCGCGGTATCGAATCGCTCCGAATCCGCGGCAAAAATCAAACCTGAGGAAACGGAGCAGAGAGATATTAGCGTCATTGGAGAAGCACAGGAACCTCCCAAAGTTGAAATGTAATATAAGGCCTGACGTACACTAGTTAAGCATACTGCACAGTACACACAGACTCACATTACAGCGAAATCACACACATAAGCACCACGGAAATGGACGACGTTTCGTATCAAATAGCGGATTGTCGTCCAAAAAAGGATCAGCGATACACTCCGAACCTTTTTGTTTCATAGAATACGCAGTGTCCTCGAGTCGAAGTGTGTGTCTAGCCTAATATTACTTTGTTTTTCTTAGAATTCACAATATTAGGAGCTGTCAATATAGTTCAAAAGATATTAGAAGCTTTCTTCGCTTGAAGGCTTACTGAAAATGTCGTCACTTTTTTCCTTATACTCACAAAAATAGTCTATAGCAAAAATCAATAATTTTATAGCACGTTATTAGATAAGTTTTAATAAATATTGCATTTGCTTGTAAGTTATATATTATTCAATGTTTATATATGTAAGTTGTATTATTTTCTGTATGTAATTCTTTCACGTAATTAATAAAACATGAAAAATTTAAACGATGCGTTTTATTGAAACTTTTACTGTTTTAATAATAAACATTTAATCAGCTCAAAAACACTTAGCAAAAGAATTAGAAATCGGTAGCCAGTAATAGACCGAAGTGGAAATTGCTTGACCAAGCCAAGACCCACGAAGAACTGTAGACCAAAGGAAGAAAAAGAAAAAGAATAATACTTAGCAACATATATTTCATCATCATCACTAGCTCACTATACGTCCCCACCGAGCGGCTCTTGCCTACCCTAATAAGGGGTGAACATATAAATACATTTGAACAAAAAATACAAGCAAGGAAAAGTAACAACTATTAATATCATCACCAGCTCACTATACGTCCCCACCGAGGGGCTCGGAGCCTACCCTAATAAGGGGTGACTAGGCCATAGTCAACCACGCTGGCCCAGTGCGGGTTGGTTGACTTCACACATATCTTTGAATTTCTTCGCCGATATGTGCAGGCATCACGATGTTTTCCTTCACCGTAAGAACGTCGGCTAAATTATGTACATATGAAAATTCGAAAAATCGAAAATCACATTGGTAAGGCGGGATTCGAACCCAAGACCTATAGATTACAAGTCAAGTGTTGAAACCACTGAGCCACCGACGCTCTATTAATATCACTTCTTACTAATGTAAATGCGTAAGTATGTATGGATGGATGTTTATTATACGTTTCTTGAAATCGACTCTATGGATCTCGGATATTTCCCACACAGAAGTATTTTCAAAGATCTACTAGTGAAGTCATTTTAAACATAAAAATTAACATGAATTAACTTCCGAAAACCGCGAATATATGATATTTATTGAAAGTTATTTTTAAAATTATACAAAATCAATCAACAAGGAATTTCATTAAAAAAAATCTTACTTAAAATATGATTAAATTAAAATTAATCAAAATGTTCATTTTAGAGTTATATGAGCGTGGTTTGAATATAGGTGTCTAAGTTGCAACTAAAACTTTCCATTATTAAATGTCTCAGACATGGAAGTTGGTAACAAGTTGCTTGTGACATTACAGAGTTTATAATTGTTTACAACTTTATGATACATTTACATACTAAAAGACATCTTATAAGTTATAATAAGTAATATTCTATGTTAGTTAAATTGTTTTATCTGACATTATGAAGATTGCAGCAAGAACAAATAATACCAGAATTTAAGAGTATGAAATGAAGGACGTGTTATCCTTTTCGTTCTGCTTAAAATCGAGAAAACAGTATGTTTTCTAATGTATGTTGACAATGGTCACAATAATCATACTTAATACTTCTTACTAATATTATAAATGCGAATGTTTAGACGGATGGCTATATGTTTGTTAGAGTTTGTAGACCAAACGGCTGAACTGTTTTTGATGAAATTTGGTACAGATGTAGAGGATAGTCTGGAAGAACACATAGGCTACTCACTTTTTTTTTTAATTCCACGCGGACGGAGTCGCGGGTAAAAGCTAGTAAGGAGATAAAAGTAACGATGTTTTGTTTGTTGAATCTACAAATTAGTGGATTGTGTTCTAATTAATTCCCATTTCCCGCTGTAATTGCCCTCTTTGTTCCTTACTTGTCAGTGACAGATATCTCACCTTGACCTTCTTAATTGTTTTGAAATTTCAGTTTATTTTTGTTACTAATTAAAATGTCCGAACATTCAATATTAAAAGGGAATAATAAAAGTAATGTTACAAGCAAAAAGTTTCCGTTTAGTAAGGAAATACTAAATTTTCTAACAAGGTCTATAAGTTTCCGTGAAAGGGTCGAAAGGGAAATCTTCTCTAATACGCCATATGTTGCGATTCCCGATGACTATACTACTAATTTTTTCTCATCTTACAATCTTACAAAATACTATAAATGTGAAAGTTAAGATGGATGTTTGTTAGAGTTTGTAGCCTAAACGGCTGAACGGATCTCGATGAAAGGCATAGATGTAGAGCATAGACTAAAAGGACACAGACTAATTGCTTTTTTTTCTTTTTAATTCCACAACGTCGGATTCTATTTTTTTTATTTCTCAATATGTTTGTGAGTCAATAACTTTGTTGAACTAAAAACATTAACTACTTATTACTGTTTTCTAAACATGTACTTTATTTTTTTAATTCCACAGTTCAGTCGCAGACTTTTTTGACATGCAGACAGATGTTTTTGACATGCAATATTAATTACAAACAGAGCTATAATACATAACAACCAATAATTATGTATGTTTTGATTTGATTTGAAACTATTAACTATATGTTAAGTTTAAATAAACCCATGTGAATATTTATGTAAATGATCTTTAGACATCTGTAATTATAAATTATACTATCAAAATCGAACATTCTAGAAGTTTCTAAATTCCAAACTATGAGATTCTACAATATTGAAATTATTTTTTATGATAAATAGATTGATTTACATTCCATATTATTTGAGAACGTGCTCACTACTTTTAAGATAACTTTTCCTACAATTTAATCACAGCAAATTTGCATAATAGATTTTTTGCATAAAAGTTTTAACAGGCGTTAAGTTTGCATATTTTTGAATAATCTAGTGATTTATAAGAAAATTGCTCATTAATAAAATATTGGTTATCAACGTAAAAATAAAACACAAATAAAAAACATTATAAAACTTTTATTACACTTAAAAGTACAAAGATATTTACAAATTTTACACAAAAATTTAACTTAATTTTTATCAATATAACTTAAATTTAAACCCAAACTTATTATTGGTAACCAACAATCTCGCATGGTAACTTTCGGTAACTATTTTTACATAAATAATACTCTTTAAAGGCTTTCTAAAAGAATGTAATAGCTTATTTTTAAATAAACTTTAAGTACTTAAAATGAGAAATTATAATTTTACTAACCTTGGTTAGTAAAAATGTTTTTGACTGTATTTTAAAACTAGAATTTTGGACGGAATTTAATTAAGAATAATTTCAGCTAGATTATATTTACAATTTTAGATAATTTTTAAACTCGATAGTAGTAGATAGAATTTGAATAATATATATTTTTTTAAGTGGATGTGTAAATTTTTTTAGGTTAGTCATTTTTTATTGTGATTTTTGACCGACTTCCCAAAATAAGGAGGCGCTCAATTCGTCTGTATTTTTTTTTCTTATTCACTTTGAGCTCTAGTCTTTAAATCTAAACTTACAATAAAATATTCATACATAAATCTTATAAATTCTTCTTAACTATCGTATTACTGTCAATTAGTTGCTTAGAACTTTTTAATAAATCACTAGAATTGTCGAGCAATTTATCCATACGTCTACTTTGTAAGTAATCGACTAGCCAATTAAAACTGCGCCTTATTACAAACGCTATAAGAACTGAAATAGTAATTAAAAGAATGAAGAAAGCGAAAGCAACATCTAAAAGGTAATACTGGAAGAAGTTGAGGTCTTTGGCTGGCGACAATAAATGATACGCTCCTTTGTGCCTAATTACATATTCCGTCCAATAGATGGCTCTCTCTAATGGAGTCTCTTTCTGATCTCTTAGTAATATTTGTCTCTTTTTCACTTCAATTTTGTATTTAGGTTCAACAATAACTTCTTTGATAGCTCTGTACAGTTTATCAGAAGTGAGATATTGCAGGTCTAGTATTTTAGCGTAGCCGTCGACTTCAGCTTTCGCTGCGTTAGCTTCATGGTCGCAGAAGACGGGAATGGATACGATGGGCACGCCGTGGTATACCGTCTCAAACATACTGAGTAGACCACCATGAGTCACGAATGCCTTGATCCTTGGGTGACCTGGATAGAAAGAAAAATTAAATTGGATTTAGTAGACGCCGGCTCGCCCGGTGCAATACCACACCCACACAGAAAACAGACATGAAGTGGTAGCAAGTCCGCGTTTTGTCTGATGAACGTGCGTACCAGAGTCTTCATTTTAGTCCCTTTTCCCTTCTCATCTTCTTATTAGGAAGGCGAAATATTCCATTTCGTCTGTAATTGTTGCTTATAGGCAGTTGTACTCGTTTGCCACTTTGTAACAAACTAGCTGTCGCGACTCTGGCTGCGTGAAATAAAAAAATAGTAAAAAACGTTATTCAGTGGTAACATAGTCTTTTAACGGTGCCAGAATGTTTGAAATAGGTCGAGTAGTTTTCGAGTTATTTAAATACATACAAAAAACCCAAAATACCAAACTTTCCTCTTTATAACATTAGTATAGAAGTGTAAATATTATCTAAAAACTATGTTTTCTGCGAATACTTTGATATTACGTCACAGTACTATCAGGTCAGTAGCGAAATCGGTTACTTGGCAGCTTGGCACCGCTATGATATAACATAACCGCTAAATATGTATAACGGGTTTTTAACACCATATGCGTGAGATATTTTCATCATTAGATAACATTTGTGTCAACAAACTAATAACAGTACATTTCCATGGCAAAAAACTGTCTAAAAACACTGTTTTCTTTGTTTTTAATGTGAGTTAAAGAGATAATAACTTTTATATCTATCTGTTTTGCCGTGAAAGCCAACTACAATCAAACTTTTTATCAAGATTCAAAATTCTTGATTATGGTGACGGTTTTATTTTTTTTCGGCCGAACACTAAAACGACATATGCATATAAAGCGTCTTAAAACTTCAAATTCCAGTTAAACTATCAGATTTTAGATATGTTTACGACGCGAAATGTTTAATTTTCGTATCAGTATTCGGCTGTTAGAGATCCTCACAGATGTATTTAAATATTTCGTACACCTAATCGAAGTTTAGGAAACAATGCATTACTGTTCCCCGCACCTAATCCTACATTCATTGAACGTTGCAAACTAAATGCTCATGTTAATGCAATTTGTTCCACTCCGTCGCTCTTTTGGTAAAATTTATTAATCTTGATTTTTTGACCAATTACTCAAAAGAAGGAGGTACTCAATTCGTATGTATGTTTTTTGTATGTGTGTTACAGCATAACTCCGCCGCTAGAGGACCGATTTTGCTAATTCTTTTTTTATCCGAAAAGTACTTGCAGGTGGGTCCCACTTTTTGGTTGATTTTTGAAGTCAAAGAGTAGTAGTAGTTAAATAGTTTATGCTCAAAATCGCGCGACAAAATTTGTGGTATTTTTTTGCTTTTTTTTCTTATATATATACAGTATAGAGTATAACTGAGTCTTTATAATGTTTTGCGAAATTGTATACAATATGTTTCAGTACATTCTCCGTATTCGTCCTCCAAAGAACGCAAAAACACAAACTAAACCATTCTACATATTGTCAGATATTTACAGATAAATAGAACTGAGGGATTATCAGGAATATAGGTGTGATCGTTTTCGTAACGTAGCGTAAAATAAATATTACATTTGTACAGCGCCCCTACCGGTTGTAAAGTACATCAAGTAATCTATTAAAATTTATGTCGTTGACGATACGAATACATTCTCGCAACTGATACACAAAATTCGTGGTCGCCCCTCTGAGTTGCGTTATTAAATTTTGTCTGTCGACAATAAATTTATTTAAATTCAATAGACTAGCAATACGTGGAATAATTTTCAAATAGTTTAAATTGGATTCTTTAACATTAAAAGACTTTATTGTCTACAATTAACTGTAAATAGCTTTATAGAACAACACAAAAGTTAAATGGATATTTCGAACGATGTATGCAGAATAATTTAATTGAAAAATGTTAATAATCGGAAAGGAATTATTATGAACAACTAAATTAATAATCCATCAAATGGCTTATTAACTCATCGACTTCATTAGTCATAAGAAACCATTTAACAATTTACTATGAAAACAGCCATAAAATAAATCTGATAAACAATAAATAAAACGCAATTGCTTTGACCGCATTAAAAGACGCCACAGACTGTACATGCTTATTAAATAAACTCAGGGTTTTCTAAAATTATTACAATCCGAGGTCTAAGAGGTTACTGATACTATGCTTACTAACGACACATTACTGACGGAAACTTTATTTAAACGCAATATATTGTATCGACGCGGCTTGTTTAATGCATAAGAGTACGATTTGAATATAACCTTACGACTTTAGATTTATTAAAAAACTAGATGTTAGCAATTTTATCCTCTATTGAATATTCAGTTTTTAAAGCAGTAAATAAGGATAGAATCTTCATACTTTTCAAGCAATGTTTTCATACATTTTGAGAATCCAACTTCTTATAACTTGCGTACGGTTGACTAAACGTAATCTTGTCTAGATATTAAACAAACTCCTTAATATCCCATCATATCCATGTGCAGTGCCGGCTTTATATTAGGCGACCGCCCAGGACTTTTCACAAAAAGGAATTTCCGAAGTCAACAAATTACTAAAAATCTCGCCCAAGGCACTGGGCCAGATGAGTTGGTCACTTAATTTGTCCATATTTTTAATATGTTTACCTATACTTACCGAGTAAATCTTGTTGTGGCAGCCATTTGTATAGCCTCACATTTGAAGGAATGTCCGTTAGGTTCTGTTCTGCGTCCTGCTTCCATAATACTCTCTGCGGCAACCGGCCTAGAGCTTTGACGATCATATGATGGGCTGCGAGTGGCATCTTATTCGTCCTCACTGATGAACCCATGGAAACGTAAACAAAACCTGCTTCGCCAGCGCCAGCTATCCAATCTTCGATGTCCTGTAATAAAGTTTTACCATCAACATTGTCATCACTATATGAATACAAGCCCAATATTCTTTCATAGAATATTTGGGCAAATCAAAACATTTTTTTCTTTAAAACTATGTCCTTGTATAAGGATGTATTTATCCCGAAATATCCTGTCACGGATATGATACACGAGAATTTATTATCAATCAATGAACCAAATATTTATTTCCTTCCTTACCTCACCTTGACATCTAATGTATATTTTATTTTCGTCAAGGAAAAAGTATCTCATTATTCTTATTAAGAGAAAATTATTAAAATAACTTACAGCGTTCAGTTTCTTCGGTTCCTTACAATGAATACAGGCGACTTCAGCTACATTTGGTAAGTAAGGTCTTGGATAGGATACAGAGAAATGTCCATTCTGTAATACAAAGCTGACATTCTTTGCCATATCGTATACATGAGGTATTTGCTGACCGAAGTGTCGACGCAATACTCCTTGTAGTATAGTCATACTAAATCCATGAGCAAATAGGGAACCGACAAGCCAAGCTGAATTCAATGCTCTGTCAACGAATCCCATATTATCTGTGAAAGCTCTACCAAAGAATGGTGTAACGGAAAAAGGAGCGGGACTTCCTGACATACTGGCAGGACCGGAGTAGAAGCCAACTGTGTTAATGTACATGAAGGGTACTTTAAGTCGATAGACCACGCCTAACGCGCATTCCGGATACGCGCCGTCGAGTATGATAAGATCATAGGTTCTTCCAGAACGAAGGAAGGATCTTGTCTCGAAGTCGTCTAGGAACGCCTCACAAGCCTGTTGAAGGTAAAAATTTTAATTACATTTGAGAACTGTATGCTACTCTTGATGTTTTTATCTTCTTTTGCACACGTTAGTTTAGAAACCATGTTTTAAGTAGGAACTGTTTTGAACCAAGATCAATGATCAAATTAAATATTAACTATTATGCATAATGAATTTGAATGCATTATGAATAATTTTGTTTTCAGCTTTAAGATTTATATGGAAGTCCATAATATTGTAATACAATGAATGTTACAAGAGTTCGAGACCTTTTACCTCATATCCATATCTGAGTATATCGTACAGCGGTAGTGGTTCCTCTCCCCTCATGCGGGCTCCCACCAGATCGAAGGTCATGTATCCGCGGACGTAGGAGGCCAGGCCTTCCGGCGCTATCTCCTCTAGACCCGGGATGTGGAAGTCAGGAGGGAACGCACTTATTAACGTTATGTTGTGTCCTCTGGAACAAAAAGTTGTGATAATAGAGTAACAAGAGATTTACAATCATTAATAAACATTGAAATTTTCAATAATAGAACATTGCTAATTGAAAAAGACTTTTTCATTGGTTGTTAATATCTTTAAAATCTGTACCTTCTGATCATGCCTCTAGCGAGTTCCCAAAAGGGCATTTTATGTGATTTGGTGCCGCCCATTGTGATCATAAGTATATCACTCCCGCACACCGATGCTGCCAGCAGTATTGGCAGCCAAAACACCGGCCACCGCGACCCCTGTTGGCAAAAATCACACATTCATTAATTGAAAGAATTATACTTGAAAAAAATAGGTTCTTTTTTGCTACCTTTGCATTCATGATTCAAATAAAATAATAAATCGTGAAATAATTTTTTTATATCGATTTTGGTACATAAGTGTGCAAAATTTCAAATCAATTTGATGCATTGCTGTAACTCGATTTCCATTAGATTTTTAGATATAAAAATATACAAGTGATAACAATGTTCATAGTGGAGTATACAAGTTTAAAATTTACTCAGACAATGCCGAAGCAAACAATTTGTACAAAAAATAACTGTCTGTTCATTTGTTTTGATCTTTTTATAAACAACACAATACGTTTCCCACGCTTAAGAAAGAAGTATTTCACTAATCTCTCGTACTTGCTGTATTGTCTAAGAAAAAGGTTTTTTATAAGAATATTAGTTACAAGATTCGCTTTTAGGCGTAGGTATGGTTCACTGAGTACACAATAACTTTATTATCTTTCTTGTCGTTAGTTTTTTCCCATTTATTCAGTCTTGAAAAAGCCATAACTCATTCTTCCTTTAGTTAATATCGCGTCTTGATAACTTAAGATCTACCCTGACATCCTAACCGTAGCACATCACAGACGTAAGACTTTTTCATAATATGACATTATCTCTATTTTTCATTAAGAGTAACAAAAGAATCTCGATATGTTTATACAAGACCTAGCTTTTGTTCTAAATGTGGCAAATTTAATCGAGACTCGCTAATTCCTTCTGGATATATCTTCTAACATCAATCCATACAAATAAACTTTTGCATTAAAACATGCAAGTAAGCAAGATATAAAATAAGATGATTTTGTCTCTGATTTTCATAGAGTTGAGCTGGTTGTAATTTTTATTACAAAAGATAGCATAAAGTCTATTCATAGTGCAGATATAATAGGTAACACAGAAACTCATTTTTACTTACGTAATCATAGAACGCGCAAGTGGAAATTATAATTTGAAATCTATCGTAATATTATTGCAAAGTTTATTCTCACTTACGAAAGAAATGTAAAGTTATACTGATTGCTATAAATACATTTATTTTATTATATTAAAAGGATAACGTTGTAATAATAATGTATTTTCAGATAAATAATTTTACGACGTAAAAATAAGTAGAAATATCTAGCGCCTGATTTAATTAACATATTGCAAATATTGTTTAGATTTTATTTGCATCGCAAAGGAATTAATTCCCTCCATTTCTATGAAGTAACAAAATACGAAGATGGTGTCATTGAATGTCATTGAACAAATCATGTTTTTTAAAGGTCCTTTCTTTACAAAGATATTTAATTCTTGTCTTTCCTTCAGTATTCAAAGAAATCTAAACAAGTTTGCAATAGTTAGTTCATTAAGTTTCTCGATAAACTGCATTTTGTCGGGCAATTGCACGGTCCGCCGGAGAAGTGTGTTGTAACATTTGATACTTCGATCTTTTCGTCGAGTCATTTCGTTAAATTCTATGAACATTCGCAATCGAGAGTTATCGGTGACGTTGGAAATTCAATGAATCTTTAAATGTTTACTTGTAACTTAGCTTATATGTAAAAGACTTTTATTTATTTATTTATTTATTTAGAATAGGAAGCCAACGTATCACATGAAATAAGTTATGTTTCATGAAGGAAAACAATTATAACTAAAACACAATATCATGGATACACTTACAGGCTAACACAACATTATGATAAAAAAAAAAAACAAAAGTTTTACATGACAAAGAATTAAAAACTAAAACTAAACTCACTACAAAAAAGAAAACATAATGTATACTCCTAAGGTGTGTGATCTTTACTGAAATAATAATTTTTAATTTTAGACTTGTTTGTACAAAATCTTAATCAAGTCAATTTTAAGATAAACCTTTCAATATTATATGGAAAATTATTTCTTTAGTTACAATGTTACCGTAGAAAATAATATGATATACTTGTATCAAACACTAGCTTCCGACCTCCACTCCGTCCGCGTGGTACTAAAAGTACCAAAAGTAAGTATCCTATGCGTTCTTCTAGACTATTCTCTACATCTAAGCTAAATAAATTTCATCGAGATCCGTTCAGCAGTTTAGGTTACAAACTCTAACAAACATCCATCCATTTAAACCTTTGCATTTATAATATTACTAAGATTATATTAGATTTATAAACTATGATCGCTTGTCCATCTGTCTTCTCCTGTAGTAAAAGATTACGCAATAATTTCTAAAAATAAGTAATTTCTTATAACAATAAAACAAATTACCTGATATTATTCTAGCGTAAAAATCTCAGCAAATGTTTACCCAAGAGAATGTAACACAGCGAAAATTTAACGAGTGACATCGAGTGTAATGCGATAGGACACTGTGTAAAGATAAGACCCCTAACCAAAGGTCAACACTGACCTTCACATTCTGACCCTTTTCACTACGTTATTTAAGGATGTATTTAAAAGCAATCTACCAATAAACCTAAAAACAAAGACCATGAATTCCTGCCTTCTTCCCTGTCTAACATACGGTTGCCAAA
>NW_013525224.1:1511170-1512164 GCF_000836215.1 Papilio polytes
TATTTGTACTGAACTATTTATTTTATTCCAAACTAAGACTAATACGTGCTACCTATTAGTATAAACGACGAGAAATATAATTAAAGTCAATACAAAAGATACATGTTTTTGTATGAAACTGAAAGAAAAAAGCTGTGCTAGGGTGACAAAGTCTCTGCCTACACCACTGGATTGTAACCCAGAGTTGTCTTTAACTGTGTAATAGATTTATACTGATATTTATCTATTTATTTAAGTACAGCCACAACATATATATTATACACTTACAATCAGTTAGTTGACAGTATCGTTTCTTATATATTTGTAAATACTGGCGTACATAACATTTGCTTGTACTAATAAATCGAAAATATTAAAAATCTTTAACATATGAGTTTAAATAACAAAGTAACTTTTATTTTATAACTATTTTCACACATAAGCTTCAAAAGCTTGTGTTAAATGTAAATAGTAATTAACAGAAGTATGATGTTCTTCATAATCAGTAATAAAATTTGTTATTTACATTATATTCAGAAATAAGGATATAACAGAAGTATTTATATGTACATAATTTACCCGACGTTCTCACCGTGAAGGAAAACATCGTGAAGTAACCTGCACATATCGATGAAGAAATTCAAAGATATGTGTGAAGTCAACCATCCCGCAGTCGATTAGCGACTTGACTAAGACCTAGTCACCCTAACTTAAGGTAGGCTCCGAGCCCTTCGGTCAGTGGGGCGTCGAGGTGGCAAGCGAAAACGATCCCGTGGCGCCCCACACAATGGCCAGGAGGGAACAAAAGGGTTTAGACTCCGAGGCCTTCAGCGGGGACATATAGTGAACTGGTGACGATGAATTTAACGAAGGTAGACACTGCTTGAAAATGTTTATGTAAATAAGTCATTTAACGACACCAGGTGCCAGCTTTTTGTCCATTTCTAGTATAAAATTTATATCAAAATTGATTACAAACTTATTACAAGTCATTTACATGTTTAATAGACATAAT
>NW_013525224.1:1512169-1518724 GCF_000836215.1 Papilio polytes
GCCAGTGAAGCCTTAATGGCTTGGTAATAATCATTTATGTGCGACCTCCAATTCTGTTCAAACATGTTAACTATTATAGTGAAGTTCGATGAACTCGCAAATACGTATAATTAAAATTCTTCTAACAAGTTTTGATGGGTTTTGTTTACATATACAAATAGTGAAAATGTAAAGAAATTTAACATATAACAAATTTATATTATCTTTCGTCATTTATTAAAATCCTAACAAAGTACATTGAAAGCAGTATCCTAAAAATATAAAAGTAACTCTATTATTTTAGACAGAACTAGTTTTGGCCTAATATTCCCACGGAATTAAAAAGAAAACCTTAGTAAGTAGCAAATGTATTTTTCCAGACTGTTCTACATCTGAACAAAACAGTTCAAAAACTCCATTTGAATATCTACTAACAATCATATAAAAACTAGCCCTAAATTTTGCATGGGTAAAATCTTTCGTAAAAAACGTTGCGACGTCCCAGAGTCCACGTTTTAACAACGCTCCCATTAAACCAAAACCACGTGATCCGAGAACTCGACAAACAATTCACTTTTGGTTTCCATTGACCGTGACACGTGACAAGGAATTGTGAATTCCGACCGCACACGTGATCTTGTACGTGCCGATGGTGGTCCGTATCCGTACCGAAAATGAATACCGATTATCGGAATAGGTACACACCTATTACAGAGCCGGACTCGAGCCATTTATTATGTAAATTAATTGTTTACAAACATTAAACCGATCGTTACGGACCAATACGTATGACTGTGTGATCGCACAATGAAATCTGCAATACTTAAACGGCTGTAATATAATTTCAATGTTAAAAGCATCCTTTAAATAGTCTATTGATGAATAAATAATAAGATAATGAGTGTTTAGAGTTTAGAATAAATATAATTACTCGTGCAGAAATAATGACGCACGACGTTAATAAATTGAAACAAGTAAATCAATTTTATATTTAGTCTTAGTGATCTTTCATTAAAATAATGTTATACAATTATGTTATAACTAAATGCAAGTAACTTAATTTTAGTAATATTAAATCACCCATCTTTAATTAAGAAGATGTCAGCAATTACAGCATATTTTTGAACAATTCTTTTTTTAATAAAAAGCCCTACACTTACGTCACGCTTTAGGCTATATATTTTTACGCCATTAAACTTAGAGGGTAAATATTTTGGATAAAAACCTTAATGTGGGAAAGAGACCATAAGTCGCTGCCAATATCAAGGAAGTACGGTGGCCATGCTTTGTCATGTCATGTCATTTTTACATTTGCAATTGATAATTTGATACATGTAAACAATAAGATAAAATTTTCATAATTTTATGCGGATGAAGTCACACGCACGCCAGTAACTTATACGGAAGCTATTTTATAGTTCAGACCGTTCAGATAGTCAATAGAAGCTTGTACAATCTTTTTATCCCTTAAATATTATGTTTATAGCAATTATATTGCAAAACAGCTACATTACTAACAAGAAACACTACAAACAAAGCACAAACTATGTTGTTTATTTTTATTGCACGCGTGTATTCCAGTAGGACGCAGGAGTAAAATAAACCTGCAAAATGTACACGTCGAAAACTACCTTAGAATAGGAAGTATATGCGTCATTTGGGAGTATTTAAATAGAATAAAAAGAATGTCAGTCCTATTTGTGTGAATCTCCAATGAGATCCTTAAAATACAGCATGGGTTTTTATTACGTTGAATATTTCAAAGGTATTTTCAATACTTCTATAGCAATATTATAAAAAGAATTGTATTTTTGTACTTAATGATAATTCAAAAACTAGTGACCCGATTTCGAATATTCTTGTACAATAAAAATTTACGTTATCACCGAGTAACGTAAGTTATATTTTTGCATTTTTTAAAATTGACGCGAAAGAAGTCGCGATCAACAGCTGGTGTTTAATATAGGCTCGCTCTCTTTACCCTAATCTTGCGACCCTTCTTTGTTATTTTTTGTACAACTAGTTATAAATTGACTTATTACATGGTAATTAAGCGTATGACATTGAGTTTGGGCGAGTGAATGTTGAAATTCAATGAAATCTTACCTTAGGAAACTTACTCAGGACAACAGCTCAAGGGCAACCGACAAAATATTATAAATAATATGTTAGTTACATTCATTTCCTTAACCTTATTTACCTGACATGTGTCAGGTATATGTATACCTTATGAATAATAATCATGATTTAAAAATTAAGGAAATCTTTAAGCTCTACTTCGTAATTAAACAAGGTTTTGAATTTAGGACACTAGATGGCGTAATTTTCAATTTAAAAGTAAGTTGTTACTTTCGTGTTTTCAAAGATTTTTAACATTAAAACCAACTTAAATTATACCACTAATATTTAAGTGAATTTCTCATGAAAACGTGTCTTCCAAGCTTCATATTAATTTCACTTCAAAGTAAAAGTTCAACAGACGGGAACAGCAATCATAACGTCTACAAACCATAGACATCCATCAATGAAAGTTCACGTCACGTCACGATCCGTTGCATTACTCTACAACTTGCCGTTGTTAAAGGATTCCGATTGTGCATCAATACGGAAATAATCGAATCTGTTATTGCCACAGTGGTATCATTTCTCTAATAATGTGAGTGTCCACATATGACGTAATACAAGTTTTAGATCACGTAACCATAGTAACCGTTCGAGGAAGATAGCGTCAGATGCAGGAAGTGTTTGATCGTTTTTGATAAAATACTTTCGCAATTATGTTCGCGTGACCTAGCGAGATTTATGCGCTCCTGGTAGATACAATCTTCTAACAACGTATTGAAGATACAAAAATACGTTAAATTAAATTTAAAACTGTACTAGATAAACTAATATCACAAACTAGCTTTCTCCCGCGACTTCGTCCGCGTGCAATTAAAAAAACAAAAGCAAGTATTCTTCCGTATACTATCCTTTACGACTATGCCAAATTTTATCGAGATCCGTTGAGCCGTTTAGGCTACAAGCTCTAGCAAACATCCATCCATCCAACTAAGTATTCGCATTTATAATATTAGTAAAATGTGAAAGTTTAGATGGATAGTTGTTTGTTAGAGTTTTTAGCCTTAACGGCTGAAAGAATCTCGATTAAATTTAACAGAAATGTAATGATAGTCTGGAAGAATACATAGGCAACAAACTTTTATTTTTGTTAATTTTATGCGGACGTAGTCGCAAACATAAACATGACAGTATTAGCAGCTTAATGTTGTAAAACAAACCGATATCATTATACTGTCGTCATGTTGTTCAGTTTAATAGTTCCAGCATAAATTACTCTGAACATCTGTACAAAAGTATATCATTATGCATGTTTTGTGCCACTAATTTTTATTATTTAATCGTTTAAAAATCTGCAAGTAAACTGGAACGAAAGGGAGAGTATATAACAAACTCGATCAAAACCAGTCGCACGAAGGCCGACTGGGAAGGTTACGTGGTACCCATATTTGCGCATATTGTTTACATTCAATACAACTATTTAAACTGGAAATAGCGTTAAAAAACTTAATAAAAAACTCATTGAAAAAAGTCGTTGCCAACCGATATATATCTGTGTCGAATATTCAGATCAGTTAAGCCATTTTGAGCACGTAGTAACAAATATTTGACATTTTAAGTACTAGCGACTAGCGGCTTTGCACGGGTCCAATATTGATACGAAAATGTATTTACATCAGATTAGTAACCTCTAAATTCATTAGTTATTCTCTACTATATTATAGTAGTACACCTTTTGAATTATTCTATCTATTAAAATAAACTGCATCAATATACGTTGCTTTTAAAGATCCTAAGCATACAGGACAAACAGCGGGAAGCGACTTTATTTTATACTAGCTGTTGCTCACGACTTCGCCCGCGTGAAATTAATATATATAGCCTATGTTACTCACAGATAAATTACCTTTCTAACGGTGAAAGAATTTTTGAAATCGGCCCAGTAGTTTTTGAGTTATTTCAATACATACAAAAATGCAAATCTTCCCTCTTTATAATGTTAGTATAGATAAACTAAGTTTGAGTTAACTTGAATTTTATTACATTTATACGCTAAAGTATTGACAATAATTACACCTACTACTAAATAAATTATAAAAATAAAACTTAACCTCACTTTAATTAAATGAAAGTGTAAAAATGTTTGAAAATATTTTTTTAAATTCAAAATCGACGGTCGACCTTTCGATTACTGACCTGTCATCGGTACATCACTATTATATCGATTATAATTACTCGATACAACTGACATTTATGAATAATCGAAGACTGCTATCGAAAAATCAGAAGTAACGTAATATCAACTACGTAATATGGCGTATTGATTCGAAAACGTTAAATGTTTTGACATTTATCTTCTTAATGTATGAACTTGTTATAAATATATGCTTTAAATATAATTTATCATAATTATTAAGTTGTCAGCTGTGAAGAGTTGTCTCACAGATTGATGGATACATACTCATTTCAATCGAAGCGTCTAGAATTTAAAAACAAAAGAACGTCTTTACACAGAGGTCATTTATACTAATTAAAGGGAAATAAACAGTTATAACAAACATTTTATTATTCTGTAATTACAGAGTTATTATAAAAAGAGATGTTATCAATTTGAACAGTAAATTCAAAATAAATCCACACAATGAACAACATTGTCAGTCAATTAAATATGTAAATATAATTTCTCATTGAATTCGACCAAAATTTGGTGAAAATTTATAGATAAAGTTAGTAGTAAGAAATGAAAATGTATTTTACTTAAAATATTTAAAAAAAACTATAATACTTTTTTAGTGTTATGTATAATCTTAAAACTGCTGAACGGTCTCTATGAAATTAGGCATAGTTATATGTAGAGCATAGTCTGGAGGAACACATAGGCTACTTACTTTTGATTATTTTATTTAATGCGAACTGAAGCCATTTTAATAATATAGGTGTGTAGAATATCTAGGGCTGTCCCACCAAATTGTAAATTGTCTGATAACATATGTGATGGAAATGACAATGAGGTTATTTTTAAGCTATCTGAGCCTCTATCAGCCAGTGATGGGACAGCCCCTAGTGTTTCTACTTTTTTTAATAAATTTCAAGTTAACAATAAAGTAATACAGTCACGCTAGTGACCCAGACAGGTAGACAGAGACTGTAAATTTTTGACTTTGATCTTTTTAGTTGATGTTTTATAACGAAGAGTACTTAGTAAATATCAATATAAGCATCTCTTGACGACAAAATGTGAGGGAAAAACGACACAGACAAATTGACTTGACCTTTCACTAATGAGATTCAGAAGATACGTTTTTAACTTAACAAATTGCAAATAAAATTAATCAGATATGTGACAGTATAAATTTAAAGTTAATTGAATTACGTTTTGTTTTGAAATGCATAAATTCATATGAAACTTTCTTTGTAAAGTTCTTCAACATAATACATACTGAAATACATTTGTTGCACTTTTCGTTTTTAAATCATTCCAATCATCCCCCCATTCTTACCCTACTTCCAAAGGGGGACGTCAGTTGTTCGACTTCTATCTTCTCTTATCTCATGACATCTTCCACACCATCTATCTCTATCAAGGCTTACCTCTACTTGTGTACCTCTCCATACTATTTCCATTCAACCTTCAATCTAAACACGCATATGCAAAATATGTGCATATTTTCTTTGTTAGGGATCTACTAATTGCTCATAAATTAATATTGAACGCATAAATCTTATCATGTTACATCCTGTTGTGGATTTTTTGCATGTTTACCATATGACCTAGTTTAGATACTATACACTCGTACCAACAAAACCCTTTAAACAAGACCTTGGAATCATCATCATTATAACCAGCTCACTATACGTCCCCACCGAGGGCCTCGGAGCCTACCCTAAAGTTAGGGTGACTAGGCCATAGTCAACCACGCTGGCCAAGTTTTTTTTGATGGGCGGCTCCATGCCACCCTCTCGTTCCCCTAGCATATTTTTGGGATAGGGACGTTAGGTGCGGGTAGAACGTTTCTTTCTTTATTATGAAATTACTATAAATTACAAATATCTACAAATTACTTACAACTTTTTAAGATTTCTACTTGCCTAATAAACTAAAGTTACTAAAATGACTACATTTATATCACTATGTTAAAATTACTAAAGTGCGGGTTGGTTGACTTCACACATATCTTTGAATTTATTCGCTAATATGTGCAAGTTGCATCACGATGTTTTCCTTCACCGTAAGAACGTCGGGTAAATTATGTACATATGAAAATTCGAAAAATCGAAAATCACATTGGCACATGGCGGGATCGAACCCAAGACCTGTAGATTACAAGTCAAGTGCTTAAACCACTGAACCACCGACGCTCACAGACCTTGGAATGCGTAGATTAAATATTTTAACACTATTTTATTATTTTTAACATCAACATGTCTGTTAAAACATTTTTAAATATCGAATACAATCGAACGTTTATTGACACGCTAAATTCATAAATATTTTTGTATACGTGTGAAAATTCT
>NW_013525224.1:1519686-1527375 GCF_000836215.1 Papilio polytes
AAAGTGATAGATGTTTACTGAATGAAAGGAGATAACGCGGTTATATTGTTATATGTTTTTATTTTGGATCCTAAGAATAGAGGATAAAGTACGCCTAAAGGGTAATAGGTAGTCGTAATTTAAATTTCATTAATGGGCGTCCTGGCCTCACTCATTGTTATTTTAAACGTTACTTAAACTATGGTAATTCTACGCTAAAAGACCACCTTTAATAAATGTAAACTAGTACCATCTTGTTTTTATAACTTTTTTATTACACGCAATATATGTAATTTATTACAAGAGCTCATATTTATGTTGTTACTTCCTTCGCATCACACATCTTGCACTCTTTAGTTTTGTGCCTAAAATCATACTTTACTTTTTTACTAGTTTTATTTTTAATTTGTCTTTGTCGCTGGCCAGTATTAGTAATTATAATACAAATAGTTGCTACAGTCAGTTGTCAAAAGAACTTAGTAGTATTAACATGTTTACAATAAAAAGGATATTATATTATTGTTATTATGCTATAAAAAAATAAAAAATCCTTTTTCACATGTCCTTGAATGTCTTAAAATAGGCCACAGATCAATAAATTACCACTTATTTACGTAAATACATTTGTAAGAGACACGTTTGTTATTTAAGCCAATAAACATGCTGTCCCGCCAAAGATCTCCGTAAATCTCTAGGTATACGGAACAATACGAGCGAGGTAGCCATAAATATTGAGAACGTACGGAAGTTCCCTGTGACCTAGTCAGGACGAAATAGAAGTAAATTAGAGTGCCGGAACAGTTTCCGCAAATTGTTTGGAATGGACTGTTCATTTCCTTACGTCTATTTTTCTTAATTTATTAGATTATATCAAGTTTACCTTTTTTAATTGATTAGTTTGTATACCAATTTATTTAAAAAATCGTGAATAATTAGCATCGATGTTTAGAACGAACTGTTGCCCGCGACTTCGTCCGCGTGGTATTAGGAAACATACGAACTATATAAATAACAAAAAGCTACGTATCCCTCAGGAACCGGACACCTCGGGGATGAAGCTTATCCCATGTATACTCCAGACTTTGTTTTACATCTGTGCCAAATTTCAATAAGATATGTTGAACCGTTGCAGAATGATCGAGTAAACATTAAAAAACCAAATTAATGAATCCCACGGGAACCGTAACTTATCCTGGGATAAAAAGTAGTGTATGTGTTCTTCCAGACTATGCTCTAAACCTGTGCCAAATTGCATGGAAATCCGTTCAGCCTTTTAGGCTACAAACGCTAACAAACATCCATCCATCCATCTAAACTTTCGCATTTAGAATATTAGTAAGATTAGTAAGAAGTAAGATTAATCAACGCACGTCAAATTAATTTAATTTGTAATTTATGATTTATTCGAACGTATTATTAAATTGAAAATTAAATTATGATTTTGTCAATTTGATAGGATAATGAAATTAATGTTTTGTATAAACTTAATTGAAGTATGTGTTTCTTGTCTATATAATTATTAAGAAAGTAATAAGATCGAAAATTAGTTACAAAGGTAGAGAAATACCGAAAAAGTATGGATGAACTGTATGCATATCATAACCAGCTCACTATACGTCCCCACCGAGGGACTCGGAGCCTACTTTAAGTTAGGGTGACTAGGCCATAGTCAACCACGCTGGCCCACTGCGGGTTGGTTGACTTCACACATATCTTTGAATTTCTTCGCCGATATGTACAGGTTGTATCACGATATTTTCCTTCACAGTAAGAACATCGGGTAAATTATATACATACAAAAATCCAAGTTTTTAATAGAATCGGTTTTTATGTTTACGAAGTTTAAAAATTAACTACACAGTATAAACTATTTTTCTAATGATTCTATATAAAGTAGACGCAATTTAAACAGTGACTTTATTATGACTAGAACCATTATGTGCAGTGAAAGTTCATAATTACTCACTTGGCCTCTACAATCTAAAAACTAACATCTGCGAGTAATGATTTATGACAAATGACGTAGCTTTTTAGTATTTACATAACATTATTGTGAAATAGAAAATAAACTGCAATGAACTAGTGTTCATTTTAAATTGACGATATCCACAAGAAAATCATACCTAATAAGCTTGCTTACTGTACTTAGTCTCTAACTTCAAAGGTTAAATGCTAAGTCCACACTTAACCTCTGAGTGCGATAGTGAAATAAATCTGCACTAATTAAATTACTAAGTAACGATCAACTTAAAATTTCTAATAAATACAGATTTATTTTGAAGCAAATTGTTTTCAAAAGATGTCCATCAAAGTTTCGGTGCGTGACAACCCTAATGAAATGTCAAGATTTACGCTGAATGCGTCGTTGAAAGATGACTTGAGATTTCGGACATATAACAAAATTACTATTTTTATCTGTCTACAGTTCTAGATTTGTTAGTTTTATTAAATAAATATTTTTATTATTTTATTCAAGTTCTTACTAAACCATTTCATTTATTAGCATAAAATATACAAATACTGATACGGATAACTAATTAGTAGTCAGTAATTATTACTAAACTAGCTGTTCCCTTGCGACTTCATTTGCATGAAATTATGAAAATCGTTTCATTGATTACATTTGTCAAATTCAATTGCAAATGTCAAAATGACAGACACGACATGATCACAAAGCATGGCAATTTTGCTTCCTTAATGTTGGCAGCAACTTATGGTCTCTTTCCCACACTAGGGTTTTTATCCAAAATATTTACCACCTAAGTTTAATGTTGTGAAAATATATAGCCTAAAGCGTAACGTAAGTTTAGGGCTTTTTATTAAAGAAATAATTATTCAAAAATATGCTGTAATTGCTAACATGTAAGGCAACAAAGAAGAGTGTGTTTACGCTTTATTATAAGAGTATACTCGTAATATAGATTACAATTTCAATCATTCTAATTATTTCACAATCTTTTACCGTATAACTACACAATTCTAACATATCACCTTTTTTAATTTTCCATATCTTGACGTCCGAAGACAAGGGAAACGGAACATCCTGACGTTTGTAATCCGGAGCCCATTTCCCGGGTCCCTTCGATTCCGCGCAATCATCAATTGATATTTTTCCTGAAGCCTATTCAAATAACAAACCAGCGACGTACGCGTTACAATTTTTACGTTTTCTGTTGATTTTTATGCAAATATTTGCTTGTTGGTAGTAAGGAAATACGTCATACATTCAAACAAAAAGGTGTTACAGAAAATTCCTAATGCAATAATTATTTCACTTAATTCAAGTGCATTTTATTACCTTTAGAATATTCAGATTAAATTAATTCAGTGAAATATGACATCATCATTACCAGCTTACTATATGACCCCACTGAGAGGCTCGGAACCTAAGTATGGGATGACTAGGCCATAGTCAACCAAGCTGACCCACTGCGGGTTGGGTGCCTTCACACATATCTTTAAAAAAATCAATATTTTGTCTTAATATTATAACTTACAAAGCCCTAGCTTAAAAAGGTAACTTTACCAATAGTTTATTATACATATCACATATTACATTGCTTGCAAGCTAAAAATCTCACGAATTAAGCTGCTTCCGCTACTTAAGTCGTAAGTTGTTTTATAACTTTTTACACTAAGCTTATAAGTTAATGCAAGTATTAACGAAATATAAACTTGCTTGACGATACTACGTGCAATTGCGACCCAGTAAAAACTAACATACTGGCCTTATTTCCTAAGATATAAGCTTGTATGTATTTCTTGCGACAGTGTAATTACTTCACTTATTATGGGAATTCATATAAGAGGTCCTTCGACTATCGTAAGTCATAATTTTGTGTTTCATGTTTTTTTTTAACTAACTAAATAAAAATTAAATGAAGTAAAGTTTGGAATATTTATTTGATGCGTCGTTAATAATCATTTATTAATGTTTAAAATTTTGTCTTGCATTTGTGTTACAAACATACGATTATTTACGAACTAACATACGATTATTCACGAAATAATACATATATTGATATGTAGAACATAATGAATCCTAATGATCTTTTTCAGACATTTTATATAAATAAAGCCTTTTAATAATGCCTTATCCCATATTTTATATTTACCTCCAAATATTCTAGTTTCTTCAGATTTCAGAAAAGACAGATGTTTTTACAAAACCAGACAATAATAACGAGATTTTATTTCGATTCGTTAACTCACGTGCTTTCGGATATAAAAGCCACAAATTCTTCTTAGATAATTTATAGAATAAATGAAAATATGAATTAATCATGAAGTCTACAAGAATTACCATTTTAACTGTATCTTGATAACCAAATTTGCCTTGTATTTTCTCTAATCTTAAGCAATTGTTTTTTAGCATTTATACTAAAGACTAGCTGTTCCCGTGCGGTTTCATCCCCATGAAATTATGAAAATTTTATTTTATTGTTTACATTTTATCAATATATTTTTAAAACCTTGGTAATCTTGTTTCCTTGATATTGTCAGCAACTTATCGTCTCTTTCCCACATTAGGGTTTTTATGCAAAATATTTACCCCTAAGTTTAACGTGAAAATATATAGCCTAAAGCGTGACGTAAGTGTAGGGCGTTTTATTAAAAAAAGAATTATTAAAAAATATGTTGTAATTGCTGACATCTTAGGCAACAAAGAAGTGTGTGTTTACGCTTTATTATAATAGTATAGATAGATATAGATATAGTATAGAAGTATAGATAGATAAAGAATTACTGGTTTAATATTTCAAATGTTTTAGATAATTAACATTACAAAGGCTTAGTAGATACCATTTCCGGGTATCTTAAGGGCTTTATTCGGATCTTGTAAATAGGGCGATCCTACTTAATTGGGCTAATTTAAATTAATTTACCTCGTAATAAATTAGTCGTAATTAACTTTTTGTTATTGTACTAAGGAAATATAGAGTAAAGCAGTTAAACACACTTTGAATGGCACTACTGTTTACTTTATAGGTTAAAAATTAAACATGTCAATACATATTGGAGCTTAAAAGGTTATTTTTGATAACATTGAGTTTTTGAAAGACCAGACGTTTTGCTAGTAGATCAATTATAGGTTTCCCAGGTTTCGTTAGTATTCTTGGTTCGATACCTTCATAAAATTCGTTTCCGAACGACTTAACTTTAGTTTTACTCCTTATACATAGTTAAATATGACACTTAGTAATCGCTAGGTAATAATAAAATCAATGGAAACTTCAGAAACGTAGCTTAAGTAGATTAAGTACTTAATTTGAATAACATTTTTGCTAAGTTTTAGATGTTTTTTTTTTTAATTATGACAATAATAACTGAGATAAATTGGAGGATTGAATCTGAATTAAAATTAATCTACGACAAATACAGGCTTTTAAGTCCAGACCATGAAATGTATATGTATCAGTCGCTTCAAATTATATGTCTATATCAAAATTCATGAAGATCCGTACAACCGTTTACGAAATATCTAACTAACATCCATCTAGATATGTAAAAAATCACATTAATAATTAGTATGAAGCAAGATTATCTTATACTTGTTAGTAAATTCTTATATATAACGTAATAAACGTAACTTATTACAACCATGTCTTACATTCTGTGCAATGTGATAACTCTCCCGTACGTTACATAACTCGACCAACTAGAACGGAACCTAAGAATAAACCTAATATTAAGTAACCAACGTAATTCCACTCACAACATATTACACAAGTTTATATGTCACTGACCGATTTTCAAATATGTCAGATCGTTATCTGCCCATACTTTTAACTGATGGTAACATAAGTCATTCAAGTATCTAAAACATACTTGCCTGTACTAATTGTAAATTGTCTGATAACAATTTAACGTGTAAAATATGTGATGGAAATATCGGATTTTGTTACCTTATCTGATAGTGACGTAGTCTTTAAACTATCTGAGCCTCTATCAGCCAGTGGTGGGACAGGTCCTTAATCTATTTATGTTTGGTTATATAGTCTAAAAGCGTAACATATTGTATGATAAACATTACTGTAAGAAAATAATATCTCCTTGTAATTTAAAGACTTTATTTTGAGAGTACATGAACTATCTATCACAATGCTGTTGTATGTAGTATAGTCAGATATTAAACTGACCAAGTTTAGATTCTGTCAGTGTCCATATTCTGTAATTCCTACATGAACACTGCATTAGTACAGCTGTCGAATGTTTTCCCTTTTGAGTACAACCAAAAAGGACTTTATTTCCATTAAGATAAAGTTTACTTTGGAATATTGTGAATTAACATCCTGTATAAATATTTTGGGAATCAGCCAAAATATAAGGAATATATTGTCACTTTAAAATGATAATGTTATTCGCTTTGATTGTTTACAGTACTTTTTAATACAAGTAAAAAAAATATAATTATTATCTAAAGATATACTAAGTAAACTTTCACTGTGAATTACAATAACATATTTGCATTGTATCATGTAATATTCAAGATGTGCTATACAATCAAAAATCGACCATGACCGCCATGAAAAGTGAGAGTAAAATGTAGGGCATTCACTTTCGCCAATTGCTTAACTTTGAACTTCAATCTTTAATCAAAACAGAACTCTATTTTCTAACAACAAAGTTGCATTTTAACTTCCCGTTATACGCGGATATCTACCAATCAATTGAAAATCAATCTAATCACTAATAACTAAGGTTGAATTTTAAACAATTATTTGTCGTATTATTGCATAACGCGATCCAATTTTCTTACAATCAATAATATGCATATAAATAATTATGTATTTCATACAATGATATAACTCTACACGCCCCACGTTAACTTTTACTTATGTTAAACGTAATAATTATCTTTTCTCAAATACAACTAGATTTAGTATACCTATGATGACTCAAATCAATTTAAATCAATATAATATTTTATGTATTAGCTTTATCAGGAGTTTTGGCAACAGACAGTCGTATACGTATACTAGAAAAACGATTCTCCCCTGTTTAGTTGTATTATCTTACTTCTTACTAATATTATAAATGCGAAAATTTGGATGGATAAGCTAAACAGATCTTCATGAAATTTCGCATAGATGTAGAGGATAGTCTGGAAGAACACATAGGCTACTCATTTTGTTTTTTTTTTATTCAACGCAGACGGAGTCGCGGGTAAAAGCTAGTATATTATAAATGTGAAAGTTTGTTAAAATAACTATGTCGCCGTTTAGGCTGAACGAATCTCGATGAAATTGGCTTAGATGTAGAGGATAGTCTGGAGGAACACATAGGCAACTTTCTTTTGTTTTCATTAATTAGTGTTAAATAAATATGTCCTATAACAATTATTTTGGATAACAAAATTTAAAAGAAAGTAAGTGAAAGCCGACGATATCCTTTTAAATAATTAAGCCGAAGTCACGTAATGGAATCCCCATTGTATTATACAAAACGCATTCGTATTGTTCGAAGTTAAATCATCACATTGCTTCATACTTTCTAATAAATATTAAAATCAAACATTTTGTAACATAAAAAAAAACACAAATCCTTGTTCTTCTAATTAAGTACAATAAATAAAGTAAAATCATTCATTAACAAGGTTATTTCACAAAGAATCTGCAACTCTTGTTGCGCGCTTCACAAAAATGGCGGGAATCTTGACCCAAAGGTAAATGTCAAGGACGCAAATTTGTCTCATTTCCATTTCCGCGC
>NW_013525224.1:1527680-1540276 GCF_000836215.1 Papilio polytes
TAAGGGGAATTAAGTATCTATTGTGATGGAACAATTGCTAGCAAGTATTAAAAGTAATATTAAGATAAAGGAAGAACGGATATTACTTGAGGCTTTGTCAGTTGATATTGGCATTGCTTAGAACTTATTTCGTTAGTCCGTTTATAAAATCACTAGCTGTTCCCGTGTGGCTTCATCCGCATGGAATTATAAAATCATTACTCTCAATGGCAAATGTCAAAATTGTCCATTACCATAATAACGTTGCTTCCTTAATTTTGGCAGCTTATAGTTTATAGTCCCTTTCCCACATGAAAGATTTTTCCAATTTATTTACCCCCTAAGTTTAATAGCGTCCCTACATTTTTAATTAAGGAATAATAATTCAAAAATATCCTTGACTGCTGATATCCTACGCCTTGAAGTAGTGTCTTTACGCTTTATTATATTAGTATTAGTAAGGATTAGATTTTTACTATAAAACCTCTTAAAGAACACATTACTTATTTTTTCTTTTTCAAAACTTTGACCCTCATTATGTAAATTTGTTTTACTTCCTTGTATTAAAAAAAAATCGCATTAAAGTTATAATATTAATCCCGAATTAAACAGAAACTCCCAAGACAGGAATTTTGATTTCTGGCAGAATGTTTATGCGACCCCAATATGGCGGTCTTTTCGTTTTGTCATTTCACTTGCGCGGCAAAAAGATGGCCTGTCAGATTTTTATTTTCTTAGCTTCCCGTCACTTCCGGGTTGGTTGTGAATTTTTCATAAAATCTATTCCTTTCTTTTATCATTTGTTAGCAACGTTTTTCCTTCATTTTCTCTTTACTATGCTAACCTAATATTTTGTATATTTTTATTAAAGTAACAAATAAGAAAAGAAATTGAATTAGAGAAATCTACTCTCCGTTCTATTATTAATTTTTCTATAACAAAAATACTTTTTTAGTCAGAGGAAAAATACCCAAAATATTTGGGCTTGACTACAACTATGTAGAATTGGCGGGAAACCAAACTTTTCTTTTAGTTTACGTTATCAATATTCTAATTAAAAAATATTACATATCAAATATATTGCAGTGATATAGTTTAATTCATCTACTAAAAATAAATAAGATTGCTTACCATTTTGACAGTTATTTTTTTAAATATTACAACACCATAGACAATTCACTAATCAAGAGCACAGACACAAAAGTCGATCACTATATCCCACAGCACTGCGCTTCGAATGCACCGACAGCCACTTCCTTTGCCTCTTCGGATCTGTAAGATGAAAAAAAAAACATTGACTTAGTGAAAGTGAGAGCGGTTCGGTCGCGCCTTGTTGAGATGATTTCGACAATGTTATTCGCTTTTTAGTATTGTTGGCAAATAATTAATGCTACGGTGTGATTGTAACTTTATGCACCGATTAGTTTTTGCGCAGTCCGAGCAACTTTTTTCGTTAGTTTGGCGGCAAAAAAATTGTCAGTGCCATAGATTTTCTCTTTTTTATTTTTATTACTTTGAAACATTGATAATACACTTAAATTAAATTTGAATTTGACCTTTTATAATATTAATTTGTGCGTTCGTTTCCTTCGACTCTGAATTTTAGAATCAAGCCAGTCTAAACCTTTCGTTAAGTGGAATTTATTAAAAAAATATAATGTCATATTCAATATTCATAACATTGGCAATGTTTTACGCACATAACCATGAACGAGCGACCCAATAAATACGTTTTCGGTGGCTGAATACAATTTTACCTTCATTTAAAATTCGTATTAAATGGCTTGGGATAACACGTTGACCTCAGCCCCACAACTTTCGACTTTTAACTAAATTATGTAATGTTACGGGCGTGATAATATATCACACCAATTACGCGTCTTTTATTAAAAAGGCTATCATTTTAAGTACGAAAACATGTAAACGATTACAAAATAAGCGGCTAACTTACTGATATTTTTAACAATTAATCTATATACTTCTATACTCTATACTCTATATTCTATACTCTATACTCTATACTCTATACTCTATACTCTATACTCTATACTCTATACTTTATACTCTATACTAATATAATAAAGCGTAAACACACACAACTTCGTGGCGTAGGATGTCAGCAATCACAGCATATTTTTAAATTATCCTTTGTAACAGTGACATTGAAACATTGAAAAAATTTTCATGAGGGAAAGGGACCATAAACTACAGGCTGCCAACATTAAGGAAGCAATATTATTATGGTAATGGTAATTTTGACATTTGCAATTGAGAATTTGTTAAATGTAAACAGTAAATGGGAACAACTAGTTAGTTTATAATACTCACAACGATACAGAGTAATTGGTCCTTAGGGTACGTTTTTCATATTAAAAGAACTAACATAGTAACATGAGGAAATACTTTGTAGAACTTTGACTGTCAATAACATTGATGTCTAACAAGTAGAAAGAAATTCAGAGCATATTTAATTACTTATTCTTGCATAATAAGTTGATTTTGTGTAATATTCCTAATTGTTTCCAAACAACAGTTGATAATTATCTACGTTGAATAAACTTTCTAAGCAAATTAACAAATTGAGGGCAGTTTGACACAGATTTTCACTCGCGTGTCGGCCGCGGCCAGGTGCGCCCGTGATACCCAACACTTATTTACGTTCGACTTTAAATCACTAACAAATGTAATCAACTACAGACTTCACATCCCGATTCAAATTTCCGCGCGATTCCCAATCAATTTTCTCATTTTACTTTTTTTCTACATCAAATTTGCAATATTCTTATCGGCCAGTATTTGTTAAGCAAACCAACCAAAGAGGTCGAATACGTCGAACTTCACTAAACAAACAGAGCAATACATGTTTGGCGACTGAATCGTTTTGATGTTATGTGATTATTAGAAAATGCTTGAAGTACGCATAAAACATACAATTCCTTGAATCAATAAACGCATGTAAAATATTTATACAAATATTGACAATTCATACGTACGTAAGATAACGTTTTTCGAGTGACTTGCTATTTTGTAAAAAAATACAGTTATAGGTTATGCAATTGTAAGAATACTTCCGGCTTTAAAGAAAATTAAAAATATTATTATAATGAAACAGATTTCTACGCATCGAAACACAAACTGGACTGTGTTGTTTCTGTAACCCTTAATAAAACGAGTTTTCATAACCTATTACTAGTGAACAAACATCATACTATAGTCCAATAATCTCGTGACTCCGAAATGCTTATACAAAACTAAAATTTTAAATTTAATTTTACTTTTGTGAATTTCAAAGAGTTATTTATAGATAATAAATAACTCTTTGAAATTCACAAAAGTTCCATAACAATGTAAACGATTTTCTGTTCAAAACCATCGAGAGTAAAAATAGCGCATTTCACGGTGCACGATGTTGGCGTAGTTCACTTTATCTAAATGACTTTCCCGCACACCGCACAAGCTCCTCGAACCGTAACTTCAAATCCGTTTTACGGTTGCACGGGATTCTTATATGACTTCAGCCAGCACTTTTCTCTACCACTCATATTAAGACAAAAAATATTAATATAGTTAATAATAACAAAAACCCTTATTGAGAGTTGAGAAAGAATTATTATTATTTTATGAGGTTACTTCCTGTAATAAGACGTAATCACACACTATTTTGTTATGTAGGATATCAATAACCACAGCCTTTTTCTGTATATATATTTTTAATAATCCTCCTATACTTACGACACGCTTTAGGCTACACACCCTTATACTCGTAAACACACGCTGTTAAATATACGGGGTGAGAAAATAGGACAAAATTACACCAGCAAAGAACCAATGTTGCCATGGTTACTAATCATCAGTCAATGGCGAGGGCTTCTATTTGAATATTTGAATTTAAACATCTTACTAATTTTACAGATGGGAAAGTTTAGAAGGATGGATGGATGTTTGTTAGAGTTTGTAGCCTAAACTGCTGAACGGATAACGATGAATATTGGCATAGATGTAGACGATGGTCTGGAAAAACACATAGACTTTTGTTGTTTTTAATACCACGCGAATGGAGTCGCATGCGAAAGCTAGTAAACAATAAAAAAAAGTTTGTATAATGTCATGCGGATGAAGCCGCACGAGATACTATTTAATTTATAGATATCTGTTTATCTCCAACAGATCACCGTATGATATAGGATTTGCATAATAAAATATTCCACGTCACTTTCATTTTGAACCTCGATGTGGTTGCGTTGCGGTAAAATTGGGACGTGAATCGAAAACACGTGCTTTATAAATAGTAGTATGTCCAAGTCCTCTTGTATTATAAATGACATGTGTTGAATACTCTATGAAACTACATGTACGCAAGAAAAATGAGAGTCAGGAAATTACATATCGAATAAATTTATTTACATGGGCATTTACTTCGACTCTATGCAGTATAGAGAATACTGTTTCTGTACTTGACTTAAATTACAATTTCGTGGCACAAAAATAAAATATCATAAAATAAAAAATATATATAGATTTATAGGACTTTGCTCTAGCTTTGTGACGTAGGATGTCAGCAATCACAGCATATTTTTAAATAATTCTTTTCTTAATATAAATCCCTATACTTATTATACGCTTTAGGCTATATATTTTCGCGCTATTATATTTATGGGGTAAATAAATTGGAAAAAACCTTAATGTGGGAAGGGACCATAAAATACAAGCTGCCAACATTAAGGAAGCAAGGTTATTATGGTAATTGTTATCTAATGTCAAAGGCCTTCGTTGTCATTTGTGCGTTTGAATTTTGACATTTACAATTGAGAATTTGACAAATTCAAACTATACAATAAAGTTTTTATAATTTCCAGCGGATGTAGCCGCACGGGAACAGCTAGTCTCTGACACCATCTTGTCTCGAATTATAATAAACAAAGGATAAATGACCCAGAATTAATCAGGCATCGTGCTCTCCTAACCCAGTTCCAAAGTTGTAATATATAGCGTGCCTAACTTCAGGAATTCCCGCCGAAACGACGTCGGAGCAATTATTAGGGATCAGTTGGCGCGGCGCAGTACCCTAATGGAGCTTTAAAGCCAAAAGATAATCGGCTCAATGCGGTTCGTAGGTTAAACGTAATCCTCCTTAATTTATTCCATTTTCATACGATAGCTAAAACAATTTAATCGTCTATGTTATTAAAAATGTCAACGGATTATTGGTTTGCTTTTTAATCTTAAAAACGAAAATTATGTAAAAAAAAACATACAGAATCAATGATATCTTCTTTTGGAAATCATTTAAAAAGATAAAAAAAACTAAAGGCGTTGCCTTTTTATTGTCTAATATTGCCATTCTTAACGGCAATAAATAATATTAATAGAAACATGGAATCATTATATTAATAAATTACTTTACATTAATATTACGACGTTTTTTTTTTCAAGTTAATTCTTAAGTGGTTTCGAACTAGGCAAAAAAATCTACTATGTTATTTCAAGATTCCAAAGCTATCTTTAGCTACGCGTGAGAAGACAAAGTGCTTTTAGTGTCACGTTAAACCAAAAACAGACAAAAAAAATAATCAAAATTAATGTGGAATTTCTCTAAAATGTTCAACATCGCTTATTACGAACGAACTAAATGTACGAACTAACTGTAAGTACAATAAACATTGTTAAAACTGTGATCAGTCCGTTTTCCCGCGCTTCGGTTTCTATGTCTAGCATAATGGTATATTTTAAGAGTAGTAGAGGGCGCAACTTTAGCTGTACTAATAGCCCGATCGAGTAAAATAACTACCACCGAAGACAGAAAGTACAGGGCAGTGGAAGTACTTCCACGTTTCGTGTTATGATTATTTATTACTAGCTTACACCTGCGACTCCCTCCGCAAATAATTAAAAAAAAAACAAATGCAAGTAGCCTGTGTTCTTCAAACTATCTTCTACATCTATGCTAAATTTCATCGTAATACGTTCATTAATTTTGGCTACAAACTGTAACAAACATCGATTCATCCAACTAAACTTTCGCATTCATAACATTAGTAACATAGTAAGATTATTATTTTGAAAATATCAGCTACAATTTTATGCGTTGAATAAATGACAATAAACTTTCTGTTAGCTTTAGTATTGTAAACGGAAGTGGAAATCGACTTCCCAATTATCGATACGTTAAAGAACTGCAGTCTCACTCTTCAACGTTTTCAATACAATTTATTACGCGGTAATACGTAACCGAGAGCGTAAGTCAGGGGTGACGAACCTTTGGCACGCGTGCTATATAGGCACACGACATAATATTTTGGGCACGTCTCTAATAAAAACAATACGACAAAAATTATGAAATAGGTGCAAGGAAATGACGTAATGATCGCAGTGAAAATTATTCGGTACGTCTAAGACGGCAATTTTATTTAAAAAAATAGCTCTTTAATGCATAAATGTTCGCCATCCCTGGCGTAAGTTGTGTCAGTGTGCCGAAGCGGAGTTACGACTTACGTCTGTTTACACATTATTAACAACCTTTCACACGATCTTTATGACGTCGTTCCAGAAATGTTACTACTCAAACGCTCTAGTAATAAGTTGAGTAAATGCGAGTTTAAAATTACGAAGGAAAACTTTTCTTGATATTTTCAAATTGAATTTCTTTCAAATTCTTATCAATTAACTGTTATTATCAGTTACATAGGTAAAAAAATTTTTAGCTAAACATTTAGTTTAAATACTTCAAGGATTTCGATCATTATCTTAACTTCTTTGGTAATGTTTGCAGTTTCTTCCTCTTTCTGGTGCGAGAGTGAAAAAAATGGTTATTTTAAAAACTGATAATTATCAATACACGAACGGGTTTTAAATATCGTAAGTTACGATTCAAAGAATCGATTACAATGTCGTAATAACGTTTTTTCGGTCCCCAATACGATGCGATTTTCGTAACATGTGCATTTATATACGAAAGAAATCGTTTCATCGGAACTAAATGAACTCATCAAGAAATCTCTTCATTAACGGACCATTAGCGCCATCTTGTTGGCATTACCGTTTTTTACCACTAGATGTCGTACTTACGTAATGTCAGGCTTTATCCTTATTTATTTCTCTGTTAAAATTAAACGACATTTAAAATGTTTATAAAGAAACACTTCAAGCGTTTTTTCGTAACTTTAGTATAACTACAAAGAAATGTTATGAAGAATTTTTTCATGTTTCATTTCACGGTTCAAGAAGTCTTTTGTTTGGGACTTAGTTATAAATTTAAGACCAGATTCTCAAATTCTCTTTAAGAGTGTATGACCGACGCGATGTAATGTAACGTGTTAAAACGTGTAATGTACGTTACATTACATCGCGTCGGTCATACATGCAGCCAGTACGTAGTATGAGAAAACCAGCGAGATTGAGTAGCTTATGTTTATTGAACTTTACACCCAGAATATATTTCCCAGTACACTTGCATGGCAGGTACTGGTAAGGGGACAGCTAGGTGGATATTAGTTGAGAGTTAGGTAACACCCCGATCGTATTCCCGAAGCTAGACTGACAGGATTCGTTTCCTACGCTCTCGTGAAATGCATTGTACCAGTAGCGGGCAAACTGCTACTCTGTTTTATTAGCTTATGTATTTCCTTCCTTTACCTCGTAACAATATACAGCGTAATGTCGGTAAGTAAAAACTAATTGATATTATTATTAAAGGCGGTTCAATGAACAGTAAGTCGACCTCAGAAGTTCGCTGTTACAGGATGTTGCAATTAAATGGAAACTAACTGCCGGCCATGAAACTATTGCTCTCGATATCGCATGTTTATGCAATTGCTAATTGAAATTGATATAACTGAATGCAATCTATACTTAATATAATAAGGCGTAAACGCACATTACTTCGTGGCCTAGGATGTCAGCAGTCACAGCATTTTTTTTAACAATTCTTTCTTTAATAAAAAGCCCTACACTTACTACACGCTTTAGGATATATATTCACGCTATATATGTTCACGCTAATAAATATAAGGGGTAAATAAATCGGAACAAACCTTAATGTGGAAAAGGGACTATAAACTATAAGCTACTAACATTAAAGAAGCAAGATTGTTATGGTTACGGTAATTTTTATATTTGGTAAGAGTTTGACAAGTGTAAAGAATGAAATAAAGTTTTTATAATATCTTGCGGATGGAGCCACACGGGAACAGCTAGTTTTTAATATTTTTTTTTGATTATATTGATAACAAAATACCTTGAGGAAATTAACAAAGGTAACCTAGCCTTACTTAGTATACCGTGATATAATCAAATCTGTAGGCATAATAGTAATAAATTCTGCTTTTTAAGGCATAAACATTTTTAGAAACAATCTCGTGAAAAGGAACGTAATATAGTTGCACTTTCTCCATTTCATTCTAGAAAACTAACATATAAAGAAAATAAATTTAGTTTAATGAATCTGAAAATGATGCAATAATTCCAAGATACTTAAATTAGGAATGTAGGAGTATAAACCCGTACAAACATACACACCCACGTACAAATAGATTTTTCACGTTACGTAATACTTAGTCTTTAAGATTCCTTTACTTGTATAGATCATTACTGAATATATATTTATTCGTCTCTCACTTAGTCTGGAAAAATGCTTGCTTTTGTTTCTAAGGAAATAAATGATGCCAATAACCAAAAACAAATGAAATGTTACAGACGTAATATTTATATTTTTGTATGTATTGAAATAACTCAAAAACTGCTGGGCCGAATTCAAAAAATCTTTCACCGTTAGACAATTCACCTGAAATTTTATATTTTTTTTTTAATTTTAGATCAAGTTGCCAGTGTTGAAATAAAAATAATCATAAATCTAAAGTATCGTTGTTAACGTGAAACATTTAGAAAAACCAGATGACAAAATTTTAAAAAAAATATTCGAGTATTGATACTTTTTAAACGTAAACATCCAATTAAAGTATTAAATAAAGTCATTACGCAATTAATTATAAGTTTAAGCTTTAATTACTTTACGTTATAAATTACATCCCTTCGCTATTCAAACAATAATTTGAGAACAAAGTTTGATTAAATTCGTTAGCAGAAAATGTTATAGAAAACTCAATAAAATGCATCCCCTGGGACACAGATGTAGGGAAGTATTGAGCCATCTTACTAATCTAACTTCCCACTAATATTATAAATGCGAAAGTTTAAATGAATAGACGTATGGATGGATGTTTGTTAGAGTTTGTAGCCTAAACTGCTTAACACATCTCAATGAAATTTGGTACAGATGACGATAGTCTGGATGAACACATAGGCTACTTTTGTTTTTTGATTTCATGCAAACGGAGTCGCGGGCAAAAGCTATATACTACAAAAATTACTGTCCATTTATACAGATCAGTGCTAGAAACCCACAGTATATAATTATTATACGCACTTATATTTTCAAGTTGTTTTGCTCCGATTAAAAATATTTTGTTTTGATCATTTTAAAGGTGAAGGTAATTCTGTTGCAATACGATATGCATTTTAAATTGAAAATTTTCCATCATTTATTTAGAGTACGGAACGCTTAAGTACTTTAAAAACCCCTGATAGAATATTAGTCGAAAGCTTCAATCGGAACAACTTATTGCTTAGCTACATTTGCCTAAATCCTACATTAGTATTAGGAAAAATAACAGAACTAATTTTTATCTAACTTGCATTGAAATTATTTTCAACCGACTCTCAAAAAAGAGGTTATTTTCACTATGTCTGTTTTTTTTTAACAGACATATGTATTTTAGTTTAATTAATATAAAGACAAAACTTTGATTTTATTCCTGTGCTTCTTTTATCGGTAACATTTTAATATTAAAAGGTCAATCGTTTTTTATTTCCCACTGCAAATCTTGTTATTATTTGACATTTAATGTAATCAATACAATATTGCAATAAAGAAAACATCAAAAATGTTAATAAAACTACCAAATTATTAAATCTATACTATCTGTACTATTATAATAAAGCGTAAACACACACTTCTTTATTGCCTAAGATGTCAGCAATTACAGCATGTTTTCGAATAATGCTTTTTTTAATAAATGCCCTACACTTACGTCACGCTTTCGGGTATATATTTTCACGCCGATAAACTAAGGGGGAAAAAATTTTGGATAAAAATCCTAATGTGGGAAAGAGACCATAATTTGCTGCCAACATCAAGGAAGCAAAATTGGTATTTTGACATTTGCAATTAATAATTTGACACATGTAAAAAATTAAGTAAAATTTTCATTATTTTACGCGGATGAAGTCGCACGTGAACAGCTAGTGAGTTACTAAAAAACGAAGTATTTAGGCATTCAACATAACAGAAAGATCCTGGTCACTATTACGTATGTACTTTCCTTCCCAACCTGTTTATACGAAAAATTCCACACTTTACAAAAAAAAATTAAATTGAGCATAGAACTAATAGTAAGGAGCTAGTCGCTTAGTGGAAAAGTAGCTTTAAGCACATTATCACCAACCTCTTAAGTATTAGATAGTTGTCTTTTGATTAAGGGTTTATCAAAATCACAAAATTATGAATTTACATACCATATCGTTGGTGATCACGAAATTCTTACTAAGGGACAGCTAAATAATGCCTGAAGGACTACTAAATGTAAGAGATGGTTCATGAAACTTACTATTAAACAAAGTTAACCTTCTTGCTATTAACGTGCTAGTAAATGCAATAGGTAGTAAAAAAAAAAAATATGAGTGTATCACGCAAACAGTCCAATCGAAAACCTCTGCATACGTTTATAAAAAATATTATTCTCTATGCAATACATATGTTTGTTAGCTCTAGAGATTATGCAATTCAATTAACGCAGCAAAATGCGAATAAAACTACCCGAAATGTTTTATTACTAAGATTTGCTTTCATTTCGTATAATCATCTAACTTTCATTTGACATCTAAATACTCTCTTTGCGTAATTTTAACATTTAAAAACTTTCAGCTGTAACGTAAAAAAATCTACTACGAATTTTGGTTATGTCACTGCAGTTGTTTTTTATTGTTGAGCGAAATTTAGTATTTTAAGATTCGTAATGACGCATAATAATTCCTTGACAAAATCATCACATGAAAGTTAATGTTTTGATAATTAATTAATTTAGAATAGAGATATCTACAAAAAATCTATTTTAAGCATATATTTTTTTTTATTACTTTAATTAGGTACGATATTAATATTTCTTAGTTTCAACAAAAATCTATAAATATCTCAACGACTAATTAAACTTTTAGATATCTCATTAAAATAAAACCATATAAATAGAAGTAAAGTACTTACTTTTATTATAAAATCCGTTCATACACGACAGAAAAATCGAAAACAAAATCAAAAACAAATCGATACCAATAGCCTCAAACTTTTTAAATCAAAATGGCGTGCGCGTGCGTTTCGCGCGCTTATTCGCGACGTTTTGCGTCCCTACCACACACCTTCACTTACCACTAAACCATTCCACATGCCGGGGAATGTTTTAGTGGTAGGTCCACTTACTATTTTATATTTCAAACCTAGACAATTATTTTAACGTGCAAATTAATTTTCCTGTCCTGATAGAGCTTGACCTCTATACGACTGGGTCATTTGGTCAATTCGGTTTGTTCCCGCCAAAATTATGTTTAGGATAATTAAATACTGTATTGTATCTAGGAAAATAAAATATTGTATAGTTATTTGATTCAATTATCACCATTTTATTGTAGCTTTACATTTTTTGCTAGATAATGTTGCCATTTTTTTATCTTTCACTTTTTATTTTCCATAGAGATTGTTTATTGGATAATCTGTATGAATAAAATACGCTTCTGGGTAAAAAGGTAAAAAAAAAGGTAATTCGTATAAATAATTTATTAAATTGTAACATTTTATTTATATCAAAATAAATGTTTCTGTTCACCTTTTGACACAAACACCTTATTACGAAACAAAGACCAACTCCATTTATAATTCGGTAGAAAAAACTGAAAAAAATTCTTAATAAATTTTACTTAAGTTATTTAATAATGAACACATTTTGTTGATCATAATTATTTATTGACAGAGTGAGCCCTTCTGTTAAAACTATATAGATTTTGCACTAAAAAACTATAACAAAACGGATTATGCCATTTAAAAAGCATTAGACATATTATTTGACAGTTGTATTGAGAATAAAACAAATGAATTATCCCAGAACTAGTCAATATGAAATAAACGACGATATAAAGAGGAACATATAGGGTCCCACCAGAAACATAAACATTTTATGTGTGTTCAACAGATTCCATCCACAGACCGTATGCTGAATATAAGGCTGCTAATACCAATCTATATATGTTTACGATTAAAAAATTATTAAAATCGGTCCACTAGCGGCGGAGTCATGCTGTAACACACATAAAAAAAACATACAGACGAGTTGACTACCTCCTTCTTTTGGGATGTCGGTCAAAAAGAATAAATATTCAAAAGAAGAAGTCATGTCACATGTCATCTGTCTTATTAAAAATGATTTTCAGAATATATAGACTCTGGTATCATAATTTTTATTTAAACAATTTGAAGTATAATTGTGACAAGTAAAAGTGTTTCAATTTAAAAAAAA
>NW_013525224.1:1540307-1569695 GCF_000836215.1 Papilio polytes
CCCCCCTGAGCTGGTTACACATTAACATATTTTGTCAAGCTCTTGACTTGACCACCACTATGTGACTCCCCCTGGCACCATAGTTGGATCCGCCCTTGCTTCTACGAAACATAGACATGACTTACAAAACGTCAAAGGGAAAAGACTGTCATTGCTTTTTTCGCAAGAAATATGGACACTGCAAGCCAGTATAAAAAATATCATCACAATTTTTCAGCAGTTTTTTCAGCTTATAGTACTAATAAGGAAAATTGGTACATTTCGGTGTCATAAGGCACCAGGAATAACCAATAGGTTATTTACCGCCACATATAAACTCTAACACTCATGTCTAAATAACTAACAAATCATTTAAAACTTATAAAATATCTTTTAGAACCTCATTTAGCACCTTTTAATTACTGTGGGTTTCCAAACACATTGACCATATTTTCTTTAAAAAATAGCGGGAAAAATGTATTGATCACATATAACCTGTTTAATACTTCCATAACCTTTCAATTCGGCCATTCGGCCGTTTACTGAAACGACATTTTATTTTGTATCAATATCTTAAAAGTTAATCCCGCGCTTAAACGGCAAATTCTATTAAATTTTGACATCTGTCAAATTTTAAGTGACACGAAGCGAAGTATCTCAAAATCGTTTCAGTATTCGGCCAATAGTCTCTTAACTCGATTTAAAACTTACCATATCCATAATTCTAAAATTTCATAAAACTTTTTTTTCCTTTTTCCAACCTAACCTTCCTTTTTCCATACTTTAAACCACTCCCCTTTAATAATGCCCTTTGTCAATGTTACCATTACAATAAAAATAAAAGTTAAGTAAACAAGAAAATGCTCCTAATACCATAAAGTACAATTCATAGTCAAACAAACTTATTTGGCCCGATGAGTTAATTTTGAAATACATGATGCCAGTACAAAGCCGGATAAATTCGTACCACTAATGTTAAAACACTATTAGAGCAGGCGCATATCTTTGACAAACTATCGCACAACAATTGTGCGATTGTCGATTCTTTCGCAGCTAATTGAACTGTTTAGTTGCACTACTAAAAATCGAGTAACCTTCATATAAGCTCATAGGAATCAGACGCGACTAAATAGTTGTGCGATAGTTTAGTCATGCGAGCTCTTAAGTAACTGTGTATATCAAGTATTATTTTGTGTTTGACTCATATCAATAACAGCGGTGTACTGATTTGAAATAACAGGTACTTCTGTATGAGATTCAGTATTTGCATCCATTTGGTCTCTTTTCTCCAGATATCTTGTTATATAATGTTGAGATAAATGTTGACGTAATTCAGTTTGCAAACGGAAACTCTCATTGCATTGATTACATCTGTAAATTAAATAAAAACAATATGGAAATACATAAGTAAATAGATAAACATCTAAACTCTAAAAGACATATAAGGACTTTATGGCATTTTTGACATTAATAGGGTTACCAGTAAGCAAAAAATTCCCAACTTCTTGCGAAATTCTTTCTTAATTCCATAGGGACTAAGTCGCGACCAACAGCTAATTAAATAAATGTGCACTTTGTTAAGAAACATACGAATTTAACTATATTTTTGGCTTATTTGATAGTTATGCTTTATTTAAATAAAATACTAACTTATATAATTTATCACCCAAATGAGCTCGTCTGTGCTTCACCAAATCATTGCTCTGTGTAAATGCTCTGCTACAAAATTCACAACGGTAAGGTTTTTCCCCTGTATGTATACGGTAGTGTCGTTTTAAATGATCTTTACTTGTAAACCTGAAATAAAAGATTAAATCGTTAAATAACAATCAATCGACTTAATTACATTATTAGTTGCAAATTATCAAGCAGCCAAGTGATTTCGCCGAAACACCGAACCCTCATAGACATCCCTGATTCCCATAGACGGTTTTAATATTGTAACAGTGCACCCGCGGAATAACCAATTATATGTTTTTTGCGGGGCCATATTTGCGCATATATATAACTTGTGTTGTTTTAAATTTTCAATAAATAATAATAAAATAAGTAATCCGTATTTGTAAATGCGTACTAAAATTTGCCCTTATCTAATATATTTTTATTAACAACTGGCAACACTGTATACTTACTTCATAGGACAGACGTCACATTTATGAGGTTTCAAACCTAGATGGCGCTGTTTGTGTTTAACAAGAGAACTTTGTTTAGTGAATTTCCCATTACATTGATCACATGCAAATGACCTTTCACCAGTATGAGTTTTGGCATGAGACATCATTTCACCTGGAAAATAGAAGAAAAAAGTAATCAAAAATCAGAAAATTTGGAGACTAACAATTTAGACCACTTTGACATCACCATCTTTTTCTTATATAGAAAGGGAAGGGAAGTGATTTTAAAAGAGATGAATAGGAAATACCCCCTTTCTGTATGCTCTATCCTTTGTCCATTTAAGGTAGGTAATGCTTTGACAATTTGTTGGTGATTTATATGGGGAGTGGTCACTTTTCTGTTTTTTACGAAATTAAAGGATCACTTGCTCATTTGCCACTATTTTACTAAATAATATTATACTAAAACTATAAATGCCACAGTTCGAATGCTTGGATAAATAAATGGTTACTATACATCTCCAAAACTCGATCTTAATGAAATTTGAAACAGATGTAGAACAGTCAGAAAGAACACATTACACTATTTATTTTTTAAATCCACTCAGATGAAGTTGTAGACAAAAGCTTGTCAACTATAAAAGAAAATAAGTAGTGCTTTCAAGACTACAGTGAATATAGACTACCATGTACCATATTTTAGCCACAGTTCAGATTTCATTACCCTCATCATCATCACCAGCTCACTATACAAGGCCACTAAGAAGCTTGGAGTATACCTTCAGTTAGTTTTATCCAAATGCTAGTTTATGTATTACATAAGAAAAAATTAAAAAGTTACAATTACCTTTACTTATAAAGAGCTTAGGACAGAAATGACAGGCAAATGTTTTATGCCCAATATGCCTCTTCATGTGTTGATTAAGATTAGTACTTGAGTTAAACTTTTTCCCACATGTTGGACATAAAAATACTTTATCCGTACTATGTATTTTTATATGGTTTGTTAACGTTGATAATTGTGAAAAAGATTTATGACATAATGGACATGCATGTGGTTTTATACCATTATGTTTATTCATATGTTCGTTTAAACAATCCTCTGTTACAAATGTTTTCGGACAGATTGTACATTTAAATGGTCGATTATCACTATGACATTGTTCATGTCTTTTCAAATGGCTTATTTTATTAAACTTTTTGGCACATACATTACAAGATAGTATTCTACCCTTTTTTACATGTTTTCTCATATGAGCGGATAATGAATGCATAGATTTATATATAGATAAGCAAATATCACATTTAAAAATCTCATTAGTGTCTCTTTGGATTTCATTTTCGTCTATTCTATTATTACTTTCTTGGCTATGTGTAACTAAGTGGTTGATAAGTTTAATTTGGTGCTTAAAACTCTGTGAACATATATCACATACATATAAATTATCTAATGAATAATGTTTTTCTTTATGTTGATTTAGTTTGGAAATCTTTTTGAACTTCTTATCACAAATATCACATTTTAATTTAATTTTAACGTCAGTTTGTTGAGCATCTTCGGTTTTTATGTATGGTAGATCATTGTATATTGTAGAATTCTTATTTTCATCAAGATTGGGTCCGATTTCTATTTTTATTTCTGTTATTTGATCACTAAGTGCATCAATGTTATCATCTGATTCAATCTTAATATCTGTCAGAATATCTTTTTGTGATATTGAGTTGTCATTGGTATCAACATTAATTTGACTTCTTAGATGTGAATCAATTCTCCTTGCAACTAAACAGAAATTGTAAAAACTGACAAGGTTATTGTAACAACTATTGCATACAATTTTTGGAAGACAGTCCTCAGCATTTGCCTGAAGAATAAAAGTTATCACTTAATTGAAATGCCAATACTACGGAAAAAATATATCAATAAAATTAAGTGAATTACAATTAAAAAAAAAACTCACCGCTAGACCTGTACAGGTCAATATCATATGAGCAATATTAATGGAATCTTTGTTATAATCAAAAATATTATACTGTTGCGTAGATGAGCCGTTTAAGCAAGTTCTACAACTATTGACAAAACTTTTGCAACTTGATTCTGAAGCCATTATAAAAGAATCGAAACCTATGTTCACATTTGCAATGATGTCATTTTCATAATTCAACTTGATCAAGATGTAAATTAAAACAATTACACCTTTGCTATTACTAAGAACAATTAATTATTTTTCGACAAACGAAAAAAAAATCGGCCGATCGCTTGTTGATATTATGACACATGACATTGACAGTTCATATTTTAACAGATTACATACAAGAAAACGTTAACACAGGATTAAGGATTACTTTTTAATAAAAAAAAATAGTTTTCTAACTTTATAACAATGATTTTGTACAGATTTTATGAAAATTTATTATCACTAAAAAATTTTGTCAATTTGCAGCGGTTGACGATCACGGTGTTGCCGTTTTCACTTTGCTAATATAAGAAATTGCATTTTTTATTTTCCATCATCCATCACCATTTACCATCAATCAAATATCAAAATCAAATCAAATCCACTTCTCCACGAAAAAGTGAACTTATGTGCTAAGTGCTAGTTATAGGAAGTTTTCTTTATACTATTTTACGAAATAAAAGGTAAGGAATATTTAATAAAACTTTATTTTTCATATTGTTATCTTGCAAATCGGCCAACTTATGTCACAATGTTTCTTTTTAATTCCTCTCTGTTTTAAAATAAGATCAGCGTAGTTTTATTTTTTGTTATTTTTTTAAGTTATATAACAACTGGGTAATTGTAATTATTCAGAATTAATTAATTTAATTTCTATGATTAAAATTGTGTTTCGTAACATTATTCTTACAAACCTATTTATTTAAAATGTACTGCGTGCTTTTTTATATAAAAATAATTAACGATTGATTTTTATTAGTTTTAAAATAGTTTTCGGTTCGTGTTTCTAATTAATTAAAATACCATTAAATATTACTACCATTAAACATTAAATATTACTGACTAAGAACTATTTTTTAATAATGTTAGATAAAAACAATAAATAAAAATTACGAATACTCAATCCAATATAATTCAAATAATGAAATTAGTCTTACATGCTACTAAGTAATTGAATTTCATTTTATTCATATACTAAAAAAAGTTATTTAATTTTTGACTTCACAATGTAAGTTAAATGTAAATTTAATTATCTACAGTTAGTAGTCATTAGTATTTTTATCATCAAAAATATTCACACATAAGTTCTAATGATTCATTTATTGAACTAATTTGTACCAACCGTGTATGAGTGTGCATGATTAAATAGACTGAGAGTAGATCAAGGCGCTCATGTTTGCATGATATACTAAGTAGTAAGGCATTTTATCATGTATTATTTAACAATCTCAAGGTCAAAAGGTCAAAGTCCAGTTACAAGAATCCTGAAATATATTTAAATTATTGGAATATTGTCGAACTAATATTTATAATTTACAAAAAAAATATGTAAACAACAATTAGGGAGTGGCATAACATTTATGATGGAATGGACTTTATATGATTTGTTATCTCTCATAGTATTTTATCTTAGATATAAACATCCTGGTAAATATTTTTTAATGATAACTTAAAAAAAAAAGTTTATTGAAAATGCACTGGCAATAAAGTCTTGCAAAGTTATAAAGAAACAAAAAAAAATGCTTCATATAATCTGTGGTTTAAACTGGTTTTGTGGATGTTTTTAACATCAGGAATTTGTAATTTATTATTTAATGAAGCTGAAAAATGAACCATACCACATTACGGTCTTTAAGAAAACGAATCACTGATATTACCAATGGTAACCCGCAATTGCCATTGAACTCTCTGATAAGCTTAGAGGTCGCTATGACCCGTTTACACGTCTATTAGATACATAAATAGTATCGCTTTAACCGTCGCGCTGTGTGGACGTGTTTGCTCTGTTAATATTTAAAGGTAAATTTTATTGATATATAAATATATAAACAAATTACTTAACACTTAATTTATCAGTGATTTTTTGTAGAAGAATTTTCTTATTAGATTTTTTCTACACGTATTACCATACTTAGGTATAATTTGGACATTATCTTTATGTGTACATAACAATAAATTAAAAGGTAAATTAGTTTTTATTCCTTTTGGATTAAATTAAACAAGTTCTTATACGTTTTGATACCGGTATGTCTCGTGACCTGCGTATAAAGGGCTCATTTCTTAATATGGGATGTATAATGTACACATGTAGAGTGACAACAGTATCGTTGCCCACTAAATCGTTAAGAAACCCTTAGTGTAGATTCATAAAGATTAGTGATCATTAACCGAGTCTTAGCGCGTTAATTCGTGTTGTCATTAAACGGAAAACTATTACGCAGTCACGAAAAGCAATAAGCGAGGAACGCATTTTGATAATTTTACATGCTTTATGCTTGTCTAAAGATAGTTAATAATAGCGTCATTTGTGTCTAGACAATAGTACGTAATTCAGTCACAATAAGTCACTTCTAACCGCAATGAATTGATTTAATATTCGTAGCGTAAGTGGTAGTAATAGGAGCTCAGATCAAATATCGATGGCTCCTACGTAGACTATCGTAAGTCATAATTTTGTGATTTACATTTTTAAAATTAACTTTATAAATACTAATTTTTGTGTGAATATGAATATAACGTAGAAATAACTGTAGATTTTGGTCATCTATCGTATGTTCTTGTTTGTAATGTGTAATTATTCGTAATATCCAAATATCTGTCTTGCATTTGCCTTAAAAATATACGACAATTATCATAGAAGCCAAAGATTTGAATGACATCAGAATTTTTTATATAGTGACTTCGACGATCGTATTCCAAAAGCCGAAATACCGAAATTAGTAACCGCTGTCCACCCCTTAATTATAACAAGCGCGATATTACAACTAATTGGCGTATACAGTAATTTCTTATTAATCCAGTACTTGAATTAAGCGTTATTAATTAGACGTACAGTTAATTGAAAAATTCCTCAGCGGAACGAAGCGAAAAATATTTTTACGAGCGTAAAATAACGGGAAGGTAATATTTAACCATTGCACGAATTGTAAAACAGTTTTTATTACAATATATTGCACATCTTAATAAATCCAAATATTCTTGATTACATTTTAATACAAATTCATATTACTAATCTTTAGAGCTAAAACAGATTATGAAGGACCGTCGATGGCTCAGTGGTTTAAACACTCGACTTGTAATATACAGGTCTTAGGTTCGAATCCCGCCACGTACCAATGTGATTTTCGAATTTTCATATGTACACCGACGTTTTTACGGTAAATGAAAACATCGTGATGCAACCTGCACATATCGGCGAAGAAATTCAAAGATATAGGTGAAGTCAACCAACCCGCTCTTGGTCAGCGTGGTTGTCTATGGCCCGGACACCCTAACTTAGAGTAGACTCCAAACCCCTCAGTGGGGACATATAGTGAAGTGGAGATCAAGATTATGAAAATTGACACAAGTGCCTTAAGTTATACTTCATACTAATATTCTAATTCGAAAATTTGAATGGATGTTTTATTACTACGTAACTACAAAACGAATAAACAGGCACGTAAGAATGTAAAATATAGTCTGCAAGAACACGTACGCCTATTAAGTTTTTTTTTTTTTAACTCGATGGGGTCGCAGTCACTGGCAGTAAATAAATAAACTGCGTAAAATATTGAGTTTTTAAAAATAAATTTCGTAAAACAGTACCAAAACGACATAATTGACTAGATTCAGGGATTTCCCAGCTCGTACCGGTTCATGGCAGTGCAAACTTTGCGTGTGCAGTAATTATTTAAATGTCACTTATTTAGTTTGGTTCACACAAACCGCAACATACATTAACAATTTCAATATGTGTTATGTTTTAAATGTGGGAAATTCCTAAGGAGAATGTTAAACGCATTTGACAAGATATCGTGATTCATTTCTTTTGAAGAATGCTTTGTTATTGTTGAGTGTTGAAAAGTGCGTATAGTATTATGTAGCACGAGCTGTTGCCCGCGACTTCGTCCGCGTGGTATTAGAAAACATACGAACTATGTAAATAACAAATAGCTACGTATCCCTCGGGAACCGGACTTTTCTCGGCGATGGACCTTATCCCATGTATACTCCAGACTTTGTTTTATATCTGTGCCAAATTTCAATAAGATATATGGAACCGTTGCAGAATGATCGATTAAACATTAAAATACTAAATTAATGAATCCCTAGGGAACCGTTACTATTCCCGGGATAAAAAGTAGCCTATGTGTTTTTCCAGAATATGCTCTAAACCTGTGCCAAATTTTATGGATATCCGTTCAGCCGTTTGAGCTACAAACGCTAACAAACATCCATCCATCCATTCATCTAAACTTTCGCATTTATAATATTAGTAAGAAAGATTAGTAAGATTTGCAGTTCGTTGCCTACCTTTATGCAGTGGAGGGGAGATATAAAAATTCTCCCCTACCTTTGTGTCTCCTCCATCAAATAAACTTATCCTTCCCATCCTTTCAGAGATAAAATTAAGGTGTTTATTAAAGAAATTGAATTAAATATGTTTTATTTAGTCTAGCGAGGTCAAAAATTTGTTTATCGTTTATTATAGAAAACAAAATGAAGGTTTAGGTATGTAATATTTCCTGTTTTGTATGTTTTGTATATTAGGCTTACTCAATCGCTTGTTTCTGTTTACCTTGATAACAGAGAGTTACCTTGACCGATAATGTATACGATTATAAGAATTAACATTTGACGATAAAAAAATTAAGTGCATTGTTTTAAAAAAAAAATTGGTATGTATGGTTAACTTTTTATTAAATTAATATTAACTGGCAGTTGCCCGCGACTTCGTCCATGTAAAATCAAAAAATAGTAATATATATAGCCTTTATTACTCCCTGATAACGTAGCTTTTTAATGGTGATTGAAATTTGAAATTGGCCCAGTAGTTTTTGAGTTATTTCAATACATACAAAAATACGAATAATTAAACCTGGTCTTTGGGGAGCTTCATTGCCTCACTTTGTAATGTACGCAGCGAAATTAGTTAGTTATATGGTAAGGTTTTTATAATCCTGGTAACATATTTTAAACATAGCGTTATCTCAGTTTTATTCATAGAAAAGGATGACAATATGATTTTGTATTTATTTTGACATTGTACACCTACGATTATATAATCTACGTTCAGTTCTAATATATCAATTAAAACTTGTTCTTAAGATAAATATTCAATCAGTGAGGTCAACAGTCTGTCGATGCTGGCATCTGAGTAAAACTGGTAAACGGTCAATGACCGGCATTGGCACCAAACTAACTGTCAACCGGAGTGTCATGGCCGATCACTTTCATAGTTTCTGCGATAAATACTAGATTTACCTCGAAAACAAGTTGCTACAATTTCTTATAACAATACATTTATAGTATCTCCCCCTTGCTTAATTATACAGCGGTTCCCCGCGACCTTGTTCCAACATAATTTAAAAACAAAACTTCTATGATATGTGTATTTCCAGGTTATGTTCTACATCTGTACCAAACATCATGTCAGTTAAGACGTTTGCAGTTATGTAGTAAGAAACGTCCATCCAAACATTTACATTTTTTTATATTATTGGTTATCTATGTGTTGTGATGCAATCTGTGTTCAAAAAGACCTTTCGTCAATCGAAGTAAGGCTTCATTTAGTTAGAAGCCATTTTGAAATCAATTGAAACCGTACACAAAATCGATTAGAGTTATATCGCGTAAACTTGGCAGTTAATCAACACCATTTATAAATGTTAATTTTTCTTACTAATGTTATAAATGCGAAAGTTTAGACGGATGGATGTTTGTTAGTAGCATAAACGACTGAACGGACCTCGATGAAATTTGGCATAGACGTAGAGGATAGTGTGGAAGAACATATAGGCTACTCAATTTTGATTATTTTAGTTCCACGCAAACGGAGTCACGGGCGAAAGCTAGTTATTTTGTAAACTGACGTAACTGATGTTGAAATTAAGCCAATTAAATTTCTTGTTTTTTGTTTACAATGAAGTTTGATATGTTTTGTGTTTACGTACGAAGATATTTCAATCGTTAATAATTATTACGACTTCTTAAATAATGTTTTCAATACATAACATTACTTATCGCGTGCTCGTCTTTGAAATTATAAAAACAAAAGCTTGGATGGATGTATGGTTTGTTAATACATAACTTCAGAACTTCACGGATCTAGACGAGTAACAGCGGTAGATTATAATTTGGAATAGACCATAAACTAGCAACTTAGTTTTTTTGTCGATGCCAGCTAGCATATAATATTTGCTATCACGTGATTCTTACCTGATTTGGTTCAGTGACTTTATAGTCTTCCAGCTAATTTTGAAAGCACCAAACCGAGTGATGTAATAATTGTCGTCTCAAAATGTAATAGATTTTAAAAGTTACATTGGAGTCACTTTCTTGACATTTTTAAAAATATAATTTAGACTCTTGCCAAAAAAGATATTTCGTTGCAGTTATGTGTTATGTCTACAACTTTGTTGAAATCGAATAAGGTAAGGTCACCTTCCAAGAATGAAAAGACGAAGTCTATTGATAAATAGTTGAAAGTCTAGCATTCGCTCGCGACTCCGTCCGCGTGGAATTAAAAAACACAAAAGTAGCCTATACATTCTTCCGGATTATGGTTAACATCTATGGGAAAATTTCATCGAGATCCCGTTTAGGCCACAAACTCAAACATCCATCCATCCACCTAAACTTTCGCATTTTTACAGTAAGATGTAGTGTCTAGAGATGTTATTGAATATATCTAATTGAATAAGTAATGCTGTAAGCAAAATTAACGGTAACTCCGTGGGCTTTAATTTCTCGTTTATGATTACCGGTTAGATAAAATGTATTGCGTATTTATTTACAAATGCCTACAATGTCATTCATGTCATATATTAAGTAGTCATGTTCATACTAAAATATTTTTCTTTTTCTTTCCAGGCACAAATCGAGCGAGGCGACACGAAATCGACATACAATATCATCTAGTCATATTTTTTATTCAAAATGAAATAAAACATAGATATTATTTTTAATCTGTGAGAATTAAGCCTGTACTTATTAGTTGTTTAATAGTTTTAACGTAGTTAATAAATAAAGATGCAAATACTAAACGCCAGATATGCCCTAAGGGCGTCAGCGTCTCAGCTGCAAGCATGGTCTTCGCTTCGATACCGAACAGCGACTACTGTAAGTAATGCTTTAATTTTTTTTTTTATAACATAAGGTGGCAAACGAGCAAGCGGCCACCTGAAACCGCCAAAATGGCGAAGCGACCGCTGCCCATAGACATCCGCAATTGCAGATGCGTTGCCTACCCTTATACGACGGAGGAGGAGACGCAGATAAAGAGGATATTTCCCCTTCCTATGCATCTCCTCCACCGTCAAATTCACTTCCTCTTTCCAACCTCTCCTTATAAGAAAAGTGTGGTAAAGAGAAAGGGACTTAAATTAGGCCTCCGGCACCACACTCATCGGACGAAACACGGAATTGCTTCCATTTCACGCCTATCTTCTGTGTGGTCGTGGTATTACACCGGGCGTGCCGGCCCATTCGTGCTAAGATGTTAAAGCGGGCACTACCACTGTTAATTTATTACTCTTTCTCTCTCACACACAAATATTTAGATAAGGACAGATAAAGCAATAAGTTCATAATCATTAAAAAAAAACAAACGTCTTAATACATATTTAATGGCTGTGAAGATTGCCATTATTATGCAATCCACGCTCCAACACAACACCTTGATAACACTTACACGATATAAAATTAACGCATAATATAATACAAGAATTATAAATATTTGCATGGCGTGAACTTAGCTACAAATATTGCATGCAATACAGTCGATGTGAGACAAATGTACACATGTCAAAAACAGGACAGAGACGGAAATATCGCCCCGCATCATTGCTAACTTCACACACGTAAACATTACGGATTAGTGCTATATTTGGGTGTAGATAAATAAAATGTTAATTCATTGTAATTGTTATCGTGGACAATTGATCGTTTTTCATCTCTAGATAACTTCCGATAAATGTTATTTAAGCTTCCAATTTTATGATTTAATAATTCCTTATAGTTACGTATAAAAATATATTAAGTACCGATTAATTAGGCTGATGAAACAAGAGACGCTTGAAGAAACAAAATAGCGTTAATTGATTCTATACTTTTAATTGACATACAAATCTTAATTCCGACATAATTAAAAATTAATTTAGTAACTGTAGATACCTAAATCTACGCGTCTCTCAAGGATACGACTAAGACAAGAAACAGTAAGTAAGTTAAGGTGACATGGTTGTGTTCCACACGGAGATCCCATTTCCCCTCTTTTCTTGCGATGTTGGCGACGACCGTGGGGTTTTAGTCGGTGCGAGTCCGACATATTCCGACTCTAGGTCCCAATGAGTCGGAACATGCTTAGGCATTTCCCCACGTATAAATAAAAAGACAAGAAACAGTAATGACAACAAAAAGTCTATTTCTATTTTATTTACAAGTTTTTGGAAGGTCAATGTTCAACGATCAACTAAATAAAGGCTTAAGATAATCACAAATGATTTAATATCTAGATAATATATCTTTCGTAATTGATTATTTGAATTTCGATGCAAATTATTAGTGCGGGCGCACACCTTTGATTAAACTCGCACAACTGTTATGCGATTATCGATTGTTTCTCAGCTAATTCAATTGTTTTTGCACAAATAAAAATCGAGTAGTATGTGCAACTTCGTATAAATTTACAGAAGTCAAACTACGACTAAACGCACGAATAGGCCGGCACGCCCGGTGTAATACCACGACCACACAGAAGACAGGCGTGAAATGGAAACAATTCCGTGTTTCGTCTGATGAGTGTGGTGCCGGAGGCCTAATTTAAGTCCCTTTCTCTTTACCACCCTTTTCTTATAAGGAGAGGCTGGGAAGAGGAAGTGGATTTGGACAGTGGAGGAGATGCATAGGAAGGGGAAATATACTCTTTATGTGCGTCTCCTCCTCCGTCAGTTAAGGGTAGACAACGCATCTGCAAATGCGGATGTCTATGGGCAGCGGTCGCTTCGCCATTTTGGCGATTTCAGGTGGCCGCTTGCTCGTTTGCCACCTTATGTTATAAAAAAAACAAAAAAAAATAGACAGTTGTGCGATAGTTTAGTCAGAGGTGCGCACTATAAACTATGTCACATACATCACGTGTTAGCGATCTTATTGGATTGTTACAAGCTTCCGTTCACACGCAGTAGAACACCGACCTATGTAAGGGGCCAAGTCACATGCTCAATAAAGTTGTCGCATGTTCCAATGGAACTCACGTTTTTAAAACTTTGAATGAATAACAGTCAATTGTTTTATTTATTCAAAACAACGATAGTATCTTGATTATCGTCAGGCTTATTTAAAGTCGTTAAGTTGCTTAGTGTAGATTTAACTGTAGAAAATATATTAGCATTAGACTAGACCCAGAGTATTACATACTAGGTGTTGCCCGCGACTTCGTCTACGCAATATTAAGATAAAAAAAAGTAGCCTATAATATAATTATGCCCGTCTATGTCGGCTACCATTCTGTAAAAGTCCAGTCGTAATCGGCTCAGCCGTTTCGGAGATTACCCGGAACAAACGCGGTTCGCGGACAGACAGACGGACAAAAATTTTTAAATGCGATATTCGTTATCAACAACACAAATACATCATTTTCCGAAATGTGGAATTTTTCTTTTGATATTACAGACACTCCAATTTTATTACATGTATAGATTATAGACTAGGTCTTGTAACTTGCAACAAGCTCTATTAAATTGGTGACTGTAACTCGATCATGATTCATTAAAGAGTTGTTCGAGTTACGTTTATGATACGAGTTATAAATAGAAAAGCGATCCAGTATGCACCAATTCAGCTCGTTAGAGCTTCCAATGTCAGTGTTAAACGATCCCGGTTACGCGACTTGTTTGCGAGGGATCAATTGTTTGTCCGTCTATCTATTAAGGTATTACAACGGGAAGTTCTATGTAACTGGAGTATCCTTATTTTTGCGGTTGATTTCTAACCAATTATCCTTAAATAATCTTTGGATTTAAATACACATGGTAATAGAACATACTTTATGGTCAGTGTGAAATACATACTCTTTGGTTGAAAGTGTGAATACAGCCAAAGAGGTTGCATACTGGCCACCAAGATATTGCAAGGTTTAAGTATTAAAGAAAAGATGAGAAAAAAAGAGAAGGAAAGGACGCTTACGTGAAAGATGTGATCGTGATATAGTCTTGCAATTATTGTAAATATGTAAATAAGTTTTGAATAAAGACGTTTTAGTTAGAAGAAAAAGTTTTGTTATGTATTTTTGTTGCCGCGCTATCGGTAACAAGTTAAACACTTTATATTGTTAGTGTCTTTTAACCACTAGTTAGGAAGGACTTATCCAATAAAAACTGGCATTAGTACGGTAGCAAATATAGAATTCAGTCTCGTTGTGAAATAACCAGACAATTAGTAACGGTATTTGTGTACACTATCAGGCAACCTATCAACATGTATGCACTAAAGATAACTTATCTCGACACGGGAGTACGTTAAATTATTGAGATAAGACACAAATCCCATTAGTACGGTTATCTAGTAAAGTTTACGCTAAATGGAACCAGAGTAGACATATAGCTTTTAGATTATTAATACAATAGCTGTTCCCGTGCGACTACATGAAATAATGAAAATTTTATTTTGTTGTTTACATTTGTCAAATTATCAATTACAAATGTCAAAATGACATGACACGATGACAACCTTGCTTCCTTGATGTTGGTAGCAACTTATGGTCTCTTTCCCACATCACGGCTTTTATCCAAAATATTTACCCCCTAAGTTTAATGGTGTTAAATTATATAGCCTAAAGCGTGACGTATGTGAGTGTAGGGCTTTTTAATAAAAAAAGAATTATTCAATAATGTACTGTAATTGCTGACATCTTAGGCAACAAAGAAGTGTGTGTTAACGCTTTATTATATTAATAGTATAGATAACAATCAGGTATCGAGATTAGAAACAAAAATCCAAAATTCGAGACTATTCCAAACTCTAAACTTTTAGAAGCCACTAGAATTATCAGTCGTCGTCATGAAACAGTCGATCTATTAAGAATAAACTGCTTTAAAATCTGTTGCGTTGTTTTAAAGATCTAAGTATACTTAAGGACAGATAGACAGCGGGAAGATTTTGTTTCTTTTTATGGTTAGACTAGGTTTCGAGCACATCCCAACTGATGTTAAGTGAGATGTGGTCGAAAGATGGTATGCGCGATCTAAACTATCAGATTATTGGTGTTTTAATATATTTTATTACAAAACAACTCATGCCCGTGACGTAGAGTTTTTTGTTTCGCACGGTTCGAGAATACTTTACCAGCCTTATAACGCACATTATGATTACGCTGTCATTACGTTGCATTTCCAAACAGTTATAACATAGGGTCCTTCAAGAAGCCAGCATATCTCAAATGCGGGCAATATGCAGTTCCTCTGGTATGGATTTAGCGTCGATTATCATCTAGGTAAGGGCGAATATTTATGCATCAAAGTGTCAATTTCTTAAAGAATGATGCGGTCTTAGACGTGCTATTGAATAATTTCGATTGCGATTATTACGTCAATTCTATGGTGCTCCTAGTTTTTCCGTAGTGTTTTTATGATTATCGACGTGATCTGATCTAGGTGTTTCCACTGTTCTTTTACCCCTTTTATAACAAAATGCTTTGTTTCAGGATAAAACAGTAGAATACAAGCCTATAAGAAGTGTGCTAGTTGCTAACCGTGGTGAGATTGCTATCCGTGTGTTCCGAGCATGTACGGAGTTGGGTATCCGTTCTGTCGCTATATACAGCGAGCAGGATCGACTTCAGATGCACAGGTGAGGCATAGGGATAATAATCTTCACGTCAATGACGTGAGAGTAACGTAACCCAGTTAGATAGGGGCCAGTCCCACCAAATTGTAAATTGTCTGATAACAATCCAACGTGTAAAATATGTGATGGAAATATAGGATTTTGTCCCCTTATCTGACAATGACGTAATTTTTAATCTATCGATCGATTGATTTTTAAACCAATGTGGACCAGAGAATCCAAAGATTATTAAAGTTCTTGAAAAAAATACTTAAACAGAATAATAAGATAATATCGCGTTAAAATCGATCGCGTTTAAATTTGGAATTGATGTGGTTGTAGTCTGGAAGAAGACATAGTTGATTTTTAATTCCACGGAGACAGAGTCGCGTGACAAAGCTAGTTTATCATATTCGTAAACTGGTTTATAACAACAAAGTTTTATTTGTAAGGTTAATTGACACATACGTCCTTCAGAGGACGTAATACGATCTTGTTCTCGTTTTTGTTTATTTTTTGTTTATCTTGAAATGTTCAACTTTAAAATTGTTAATTCTGTTGCCGTTTTGAATATAATTACATTGTATGTTTTTAGATAAAGAATTTGTTTAAGTTAAGCTGCTATAAATTTTCAATGCTCAATAAATAAATTGTATTTATTACTGGGCTTACTGATATTTTCCATTAATGCGCTATTGCAGTATTGAAGTGACATTAGTAAAGTACTAGCTATTCGCGTGCGGATTCATCCGCGTGGAATTATAAAAACTTTATTTTATTGTTTACATTTATCAAATTATCAAAAGCAAATGTCAAAATGACATGACATGACATGACAAACCTTGGCAATCTTGTTTCCTTAATGTTGGCAGCATCTTATGGTCTCTTTCCCACATTAGAGATTTTATCCAAAATATTTACCCACTAAGTTTATTGGCATGAAAATATATAGCGTAAAGAGTGACGTAAGTGTAGGGCTTTTTATTAAAAAAAAAGTATTATTCAAAAATATGCTGTAATTGCTGACATTTTAGGCAACATAGAAGTGTGTGTTAACGCTTTATTATATTAGTATAGATGAGTAAATTGGAGTTTATTTCTTTTTCCGAACTTTGTAGGGTAACAATTATTATTTTAATGAACGCACACACCTTAGACTAAATTATCGCACAAGTGTTTAGTCTCGCTTTCATTACTATCAGCTTATATGAAGGTGCACACTACTCGATTTTTAGTTGTGCAACTAAACAGTTGAATTGCGAAACAATCGACAATCGCACAACTGTTGTACGATTGTCGATTGTTTAGTTTAGTCAAAGGTGCGCGCGCTCTAAATGAGCAAGGGATACATCCTCGCTCATCTCCCCAAAGTAAAATATTCGGCATCGAACTTTCCGAATACTATACATTAGTTACATAATAAAACATATCTCAAAGAGATTGTAATTATCTTTTCGATTACAGACAAAAAGCCGACGAGTCATACTTAGTCGGCAAAGGACTCCCTCCAGTCGAGGCATATTTAAATATTCCGGAGATAATCCGAGTGGCAAAGGAAAATGACGTCGACGCGGTACATCCAGGATATGGTTTACTTTCAGAAAGGTAAGAAAAAGTTTATCTTACAGTGGTGGAGCCCTCTTTAACATCTTTGCTATGGACTGACACGCCCGGTGCAATACCACGACCACACAGAAGACAGGCGTGAAGTGGGAGAAATTCCGAGTACAGTCTGATAAGTGTGTTGCCGAACGCCTAGTTTTAGTCCCTTCTACTATTTTCTTATGAGGATAGGATAGGAAGGGAATGTGGATTTGTTGTTGGAGACGAGTAGGAAGGGAATCATCCTGTTTATGTGCGTCCTCCGTCAATTAAGGGTAGGCAACGCATCTGCGATTGCGCGGATGTCTAAGCAGCGGTCGTTTCGCCATTTTAATGGATCTAGGAGGCCGCTTGCGCAATAACCACCTTATAATATAAAAAAAAACATTATAATGTAATCAAAAGCACTATAACTATACAAAATGTATCTGTAATTTCAGGTCGGATTTCGCTCACGCCATCATCGACGCGGGTCTACGATTCATCGGACCTTCCCCGAAGGTTGTACAGCAAATGGGTGACAAAGTCGCCGCAAGAAAAGCTGCGATCGAAGCTAGTATGTTATTTAAATTAATATTAAATTTAGCCTATATCACTTAGGGATAATGTGCCTTTCTAATGGTGAAAGAATTTTTGTAATCTGTTCAATAATTTTTGTGTTTATTCGTAACAAAGTTTTCATTTTTTTATAGAGGTCCCAATCGTCCCCGGTACTGACGGTCCTGTTACAACAAAGGAAGAAGCGGTAGAATTTTGTAAACAACACGGTCTTCCTGTTATATTTAAGGTTAGTTTTTGCGTCTAGTATTATTATATTTTTTGTTTTATTTATATTTGTTAACGTGAATAGTGTTATAGTAAAATGTTAGACTACATCATTCAAATAAACAACTTTTAAAATAGGAATAGTTAAATGACTATTTTTAACCAACTCCAAAAAGTAGGAGGTTTTTTTCGATTTTTTTTTTATTTACATCGATTTACGTTATTACCTTTAACTGCGTAATAGCCTCCATTTAGTCGCTTTTTTCTATTATATTAAAATTTTCTTTAGAAGTATCAAAAGTCTGTTAAAAATAGGACAAATCACTTTCTCGGATTATGTAAGAGCCTGTCCCACCAAATTGTAAATTGTCTGATAACAATCCAAGGTGTAAAATGTGATGGAAATATCGGATTTTGTTACCTCATCTGATAGTGACGTCATTTTTAAGCTATCTGAGCCTTATCAGCCAGTGGTGGGACAAGTACGTCTGAAAAATGATCGTTATGTAATAGAAATAATGTACAGTAGAACCTCGATAAGTTGAAGTCCAAGGGAAACACAAAATTTAAGTTATAGAGGTTTTAAGTTATCAAGGGTCTATGTTGTGGAGGTTTTGAGCTCTGATGGGAAGGGAACATATTATTTTTTGAAGTTATAGAGGTTTTTAAGTTATCGAGGTGCTATATATATTTGCGTGTCAGGCCGCGTATGGCGGCGGGGGGCGCGGTATGCGGGTAGTTCGGGAAATGAGCGAAGTCGGCTCCGCATTCGAGCGCGCGTCGTCTGAGGCGCTGGGCGCCTTCGGAAACGGATCTATGTTCATCGAAAGATTTATCGAAAGGCCTAGACATATTGAAGTACAATTACTAGGTGAGATATTTAAAACTTAAATTAATTTTCTATGTAAAACTATCTAAAAAAACAAAATAAAGATGACTATGCGTTCTAGAGTATCCTTCCTAATGCTTTCTAATACGCCAAATTTTATCAAAATCCGTTCAGCAATTTAGGCTACAAACTGTAACAAACATCCATCCAAACTATGCCCAACAGTTGACAGATAAAGGCTTGTGATGTTGATGATATCACAAAGAAGATATGTAATACTGTTTTAATTAAGAAGGGTGTGAATTTAGCTGGATAGATATATTTTCATTTAGTATAAACTAGCTTTCGCTCGCGACTCCGTCCGCGCGGTACGAAAAAAAAAACAAATGCAAGTAGCCTATGGGTTCTTCGAGACTATCCTCTACATCTATGGCAAGTTTTATCAAAATCTGTTCAGCAGTTTAGGCTTCAAACTCTAACAAACATCCATCCATCCATCTAAACTTTCACATTTATAATATTAGTATGATTAGTATGATATATTTTTATTATAACTTTCTATACAATTTTTAAATACAGGTGACAAAGCTGGTAATGTAGTCCATCTATATGAAAGAGACTGCTCAGTACAAAGACGTCATCAGAAAGTTGTTGAAATTGCACCCGCACCTAGACTCGACCCTGAGGTAAGTTTTTAAATTACAAGCTAAATTATTAAAATGAATAATTGATAAAAATAACGTTAAAAGCAACACAGTACGTTAAAAAAATATATTTCTATATTATATTTTTTAAAGAATTTACATAGCTTCAATATGAAACAATTTAAAATTCATAACCAGTGCTTGATTTTAAAGTAATCGTTAGAAATATACGTTTGAATTATCTTAAAATGACTCAAAATCATTCTTATAATAATATTTGATTTGATTATATTTATTCAGGTTCGTCAGAAAATGGTGGACTGTGCGGTACATTTGGCGAGACATGTCGGCTATGAGAACGCGGGAACTGTCGAATTTTTACTCGACGATAAAGGGAATTTCTACTTTATAGAAGTCAACGCTAGGTATGTGTATTTCGTCATACATTTATCAATATAACAGGTGCAACATTAATTAAAATAATTTTCATTAAACATTAAATTGATTAAATTCTTCAATTTCATGAAAAAATTTACTCGTTAAAACCTTTACTGTTTCATTTTAATGACAAGTTTAAATGCAAACCTTTTTTTCTCAATATGTTTGTTCTCGAAATATTTTGCACTTTAGTTCCAATTTTAATCGGCTTTCCATTCCTAACCTTACAAAGAAATGATGGGTATGGTAAGTAAATTGGATAGAGGACATAACTTTCTGAGCGTCTCATCTTCCATGTATTAAAGGCAATGCATCTGCAATTGTATTTTTAAGAGCAGTGGTGGCTTCGCTATTTCGGCGAATCCTCGTTGCTCGTTGGCACAATATATGAAAAAAATCGATTAAAATCAGAAATAATCCATCTGTGAATTATTACTTAAACAGGTTACAAGTAGAACACACGATTACAGAAGAGGTGACAGGTATAGATTTAGTGCAGTCTCAGATCCGAGTTGCGGAGGGTCTGACGTTACCTGAGCTAGGACTAACTCAGGACAAGATCAAGACCCAAGGGTACGCGATACAATGCCGGGTCACCACTGAGGACCCCGCTAATAACTTCCAACCTAGCACAGGCAGGATTGAAGTTTTCAGGTATTTTAACTCTGTTATGTTAACAACATTTTATTTATTTATAAATTGTAAACATATCTGTGTTATTTAGAATGTAGAACCATGGAAACAATATTGCCGTGATAACGCTAATTGTAAACGCCTTTGTTGTCCTTTGTCCATCAGAATATCGGCATTTGCAAATTTTAGTACAAATGTAGACAATAAATAAAAGAAATTATAATTTAATGCGGATGAAACCGCACAGGAATAGCTAGTCATACATACTAATGTCTTAGCTACGTTATATTTCCATTAATTACTGATTTACTGACTATAATGAGATTAATAATTATTAAAACTTTCTATATTATATTTTAACAGATCCGGAGAAGGTATGGGTATTCGGCTGGACTCGGCTTCGACATACGCAGGCGCTATTATATCACCTTACTACGATTCGTTACTTGTTAAGGTAAATTATTAGATTTTTGATGATTTACTAATAATTTTTATACCATTCTAATACAACTCAATTTGTTCTAGAAACTATTTACTACAATTCATACGGCACATGATCGTATCTGTACACTTGATCATTAGGCTTTTGGCTTTTATCTAGAATCTAAATTGATTTCATTTCCCAGGTAATCTCTCACGCACAAGATTTATCAGCATCGGCTGCTAAAATGAACCGAGCGCTCCGCGAGTTCCGTATCCGAGGTGTTAAAACCAACATCCCCTTCCTGCTCAACGTGTTGGAGAATCAGAAATTCTTAAATGGTAACATTAATATCAATTCTAATAGTTAAACAGTCAGTTAAACTAATATTATGTCGAAGCAAATACTTTATAATCTCGTTTTCTTTGGTACTAGTAGTTTCTATAAGCGTACAATGGGATTTTTTTAATTACTATATTATTATAGAGAGTACTGCAAGTTTATTAAGCATGTGTGGCTCTTTATTTTTAAAGATTAACATTAATTAAACTTATTAAAGATCCGTTTATACGATCTACTATTTAGTAATTGCAAAGTTACCAGTTAATATTCCAATTTTATGATTTAAATACATTCAAAATCTACCTTTTCAGGTGCGGTGGACACTTACTTTATCGACGAGCATCCTCAGCTTTTCATGTTCAAGGTGTCGCAGAACAGAGCGCAGAAGATCCTCAACTACCTTGGCTACGTGCTGGTCAACGGGCCCGCTACCCCTCTCGCTACTAATATCCCTCCTTCTGACGTCAAGCCGTATATACCTCCTATACCACTCGGTAAGTACACTAGGGTAACAATGGTAACTATTTTAATGAATGGCACTATTTTAATGAAGGTAACTCTTTTAATGGATACTATTTTAATGAAGGTACCATTTTAATGATGATAAAATTTAATGATTATAAATTAGTTGAGTATTTTGTCATCTAAACATTAAATTAGAATTAGTTCTAAATTCATTAAATCACAAACATGATGTACTTGTGGTCATGTTTTGGGTTCGAAAAATCGAAAAGATAATGATTGTAAAATGTAGTAATTGGAATGAAAATCTTGTTTATTTTATCGTGACTAAAAAAACTAAAGATCACATACATTTCATCAAAAGATATATTTCTTTCAGTCCGCTCTGGTTATGGTATGTTCCAAAATATGTTTGTTGTTTACCTTAACAAATACTTCTATGTTAATTTGGGTATTTTCTTTTTAATATGCTGGTATTAACATAAGGTTTTTGTTCTTAGCGGTTATGGTTTTGTTTCAGTAATACTTTAAAACGTCATGTTTCATTAAAGCAGTAACGAAAATAATATTCTGCTAGAAATTATCATGTAATTCTTAAAACAAGACTCAATTATTTCATTTTTAAAATCTAATATCTATTGTCACAATCTAAAATTCAAGTAAAATTACATAGAACATTATTTAAAAGTTCCAACATTACCTTCTTTTTTTGTTTCCTTCTCGAAAGTCTTAATATAGTAAGCCAAAACGATATACCAAAATTAACCTTATCTAGTATCAATTTCAAACAAGACTGTTTAGACAAAAGCTTTGTTATGTAAATTTTCGTAAAATGTGATTTACTGCTTCTTTAACTTATTAATTTAAAACTCCTTTTATTTCGGATTATTTATGTTTTGCAATTGGTTTTTAATCTGTGCACGCCATAGACATTACGGCACATTTTCATTTTTTATTTTACTAATAATGTTTTTCAGACCTTTCCCCTGAGGCCATAAAAAGACAGGAATTGACTGGGGAGAACACAGGTGAGGAAAGACAGTAACAATAATATCATTATTAAAAATCATTTATTACATATCATTGTCATTTCTTATTTTACTTTTTAATCTTTACTAATATAATGTTGAAGGGAACTCTAACGATTAACATAATTTATTTTTATGGCTTTTAAATCAAGAAAAACAATTTAAATTATGTTTCTAGAAATAAAATATAAATTTAGGTTGTGAGAAAAAAATAATGGTTTACATAAAACAAACATCTAAATAAAAAGTAGGTTTCTTTCGCGTTTCTTTTATAAAATTTCAATATTTCCCTATCAATCTTTAAAAAACAACAATATGTATTAGTTGACTAAGGCCTAGTCACCCTCCCCTTAGAGGCTCCGAGACAGAGTGGGGACGTACATTGAGCTAGTGATGATTAGTATATTTATAGTACATGTATTTGTGAACAAAATTTGTATTTCCACTTTAATTCCCACGTAACATGGACAATTTGTCTCAATCCCCAGCTGTTGAACCTCCAAAAGGCTTCAAGCAGATACTGAACGAAGGTGGTCCTGAGGCCTTCGCTCGTGCAGTCAGAGAACATAAGGGTCTGCTCCTCATGGATACCACCTTCAGGGACGCTCACCAGTCTCTGCTAGCCACACGAGTTAGAACACACGATCTGCTCGCTGTATCGCCATACGTCGCACACAACTTCAGTAATCTATATGCTCTCGAGAACTGGGGAGGAGCTACCTTTGATGTCGCCTTAAGGTACATTTTCTCATATAACTACACTATGATTAATTTAATCATAAATTGAAACGTTAACGAGTAAAATAATCAGATTTTAATGACAAAAACAACTTTTAGAACGGTGAGTTCCCATTATTTACATGGAAATATAAAACAGTTACCAAAACAGCAAGAGTTATATCAGGTGTAAAAAAAATCACAATTAATGAAGATTTAAAGGTTTTACTAGTTTTAGTTTTAGTTTTTTAGTTTTTTAGTTTCTTCTTTTCTTATCTAACAGTAATTCTGTCAATTGTTAAACTCCTTATATGTGTAATAATTGTAACATGAAATAAATCAATTATTATTATTAAATAATATGTTAATAATGTCTATAAATATTAATATTTCTATATAAATTGTTTGTTTTCAGGTTCCTGCACGAGTGTCCATGGGAGCGGTTAGAGGATATGCGGCGGTTGATCCCCAACGTTCCCTTCCAGATGCTTCTACGAGGAGCTAACGCAGTCGGATATACCAACTATCCAGATAATGCTGTCTACAAATTCTGCGATATGGCTGTTAGTATTTAATTATAACGTTAAACAATGTTTTTAATTTTAATGAAAAAGTCTTTCTTTTTAATGGATAAGTTTACATTTTTAATGGATACGATAACATTTTCATGAAAAAAGGTTTTCATTTTAATGACATAATGTCTACATTGTATGCGATAAAAACAACGTTTTATAATAACATTAAATCATCCCCCCCCTCTCTATTTTACTTAAGGAAACAAATTTTTTATCTTATTTACATTAAAGAAAACTACATTATAATGAAAACATTAAAATTTTTATTATCATGTGATTGTTGATTCTACGGTTTTCAATTATTTTCAGGTGAAATCCGGTATGGATATCTTCCGAGTGTTTGATTCCCTCAACTATTTGCCTAATTTGATCCTCGGTATGGACGCTGCGGGCAAAGCCGGGGGCGTGGTCGAAGCTGCGATATCGTATACTGGAGATGTATCAGACCCTACTAAGAAAAAATACGACCTGAAATATTATTTGAATTTAGCTGACGAGTTAGTAAAAGCGGGAACACATGTGTTGGCGATCAAAGATATGGCTGGTCTGTTGAAACCACGTGCTGCTGAGTGAGTATATTTCAATCTATACTAATATTATAATGAGACTTTATGTAACGGGAGTCCAAAACAACTGGATCATTTTCAAATATTCTATCACTATTGGAAAGCTACTAAGTGATATTTTTCTAATTCCGAGCGAACGATTGTGACAAAACCTTGTTTTTTATTCTATTATAATTGAATGATCAAGGTTTTCTAGTTCTTTTGACGCCAAAAAACGTGGAAATAATCTGTAACTATTATTATACTTTTTTATTATTTTAACACATGACTTTTGCCTAAAATTTCAACCATATGGAATTAAAAAACAATTAAGTAGCTCGTGTTCTTCCAGACAATGTTCAGTTTCAAACATTCTTGTATACTAACAAACTTTCGCATTTACAAAAGTGTGGTTATTGCATGAAACTAATGTACCCAATATTTAAAATTTCTACAAGTCTTGAGTTCGAATCCCGCCATGTAATATGATTTTCGAATTTCGTATGTACATAATTTACCCGTAGTTGGAGAAGGAAAACATTGTGGTACTGCATATATATGCGAAGAAATTCAAAGATATCGCACTTGGCCAGTGTTGACTATGGCCTAGCCACCCTAACTTAGAGTAGGCTCCGAGCCCCTCAATGGGGACGTATAGTGATCTGGTAAAGATAATTTAACCTAGAGTTTAAAAAATCCTGTATTCCAGGTTACTAATAAAAGCCATCCGCGACAAGCACCCGTCGGTGCCGATCCACGTGCACACACACGACACGTCGGGCGCGGGCGTGGCGGCCATGCTGGCGTGCGCGCGCGCCGGCGCCGACGCGGTGGACGTGGCGGTGGACGCCATGTCCGGCCTCACCAGCCAGCCCAGCATGGGCGCGCTCGTCGCCTCGCTGCAGGGAGACGCACTCGACACTGGTCATTATACTTATCTAAACATGTAATAAAATTGGAGTGTCTGTTTGTAATATTATAAGAAAAAATCCAGATTTCGGGAAGATGATCTATCTGCGTTGCTGATAACGAAAATCGCATTTAAAAAAAATTGTCTGTCTATTCGCAAGCCGCGTTTATTTCGGGTAATCTCCGAAACGGCTAGGTTCATGTCAACCGGACTTTCACAGAAGGGTAAGCTGACATAGACGGGTAAATTTAGGCTACTTTTTTATCTTTTTACTAGCTGTTGCTTGCAAACTTTGTTACCGCGGAATTCTAACTAACTACAAGCTACCTTTAAGTCAAAGTTTCATCAAAATCGGACCACCCGTTATGGAGTTAGTGGTCTAGTCGTAATTTTGTCAGCGCGGAATTAAAAGAACCCTACAATGTGCCCGTCCATACCAGCTACGCTCCAGTGAAAGTATCGTCGAAATCGGCCCAACCGTTTCGGAGATTGCTCGGAACAAACACGGCTTGCGGACAGACAGACATTTTTTTAAATGTGATTTCCTTATCAGCAACACAAATACAATCATCTTCCAGAAATCTGGACTTTTCTTTTAATATTACAAACATTCCAATTAAATAATAAAGAATGTTTGTTAGATTTGTAGTCTAAACAATTTAGAGCATAGTATGGACGAACTCATGCTCCTTCTTTTTTTAATTCTTCACGGACGAAATCGCGGCAAATCTAATAATCTATTTATATATAAATTTCCAGGTATTGGTCTCCAAAAGGTATCCGAGTATTCCGCATACTGGGAACAAGCACGCACTTTGTACGGGCCATTCGAGTGCACGGCGACTATGAAGTCTGGTAACGCGGATGTCTATATTAACGAGATACCTGGCGGACAATACACTAATTTGCAGTTCCAGGCATTCTCACTAGGACTAGGCAGTCAGTTTGAACAAGTTAAAAAGGCATACAGGTAATATTTTAGTAATAATTCCCCTTGTACATAAGTTTCAATTTCATTGTAACCACCTAGAGGTTATATAACTGAACCGATTTTGACAAGTTAGGTGTTAAACGATTGGTCACCTTCTCTAGAGTGTTTTGAGGTATTACATTGGTTAAAAACTCATACATTGGACGTGAGAGTTAAAATTTTAAGAAAACATATTAAAAACTGGATCCGAATCTCAATAACTGCTGTTTACTCTTTCCTTTTCTAAATTCTTTTCATCTATACTCTATACTACATTGTAAAGAGTAAAGATTTGTATTTTTGTATTATTAGACACAAAAATCACTTGACTGATTTAAAAAAATCATTAACTCTACCACTAGTAAAACCTGACCTTAATTTTAAAACCAAAAAAAAAACGGTCGACTACATATAATAGATTATCTGTTGCTCTCGACTTCGCCCGCGTGAAATTTAAAAATAATAAAAAACGGCATATATTACTCGCAGATAAATTACCTTTCTAATGGTGAAAGAATTTTTAAAATTGGTCCTGTAGTTTTTGCGTGACTCAATTACATATAAAAATCCAAAAATACTAATCTGTCCTCTTTATAATATTAGTAAAGATTGATCCTTTACTTCTAAGAATTAAAAAAAAGTATTATCATCATTTTTCTCTTATCAAAGTGTAAATTTTCAGGGAAGCGAATCTGTTACTAGGCGATATAATCAAGGTGACTCCATCATCGAAGGTGGTGGGTGACTTGGCTCAGTTCATGGTGCAGAACAAACTGTCAGCTCAGGACATACAGGAGCGGGCGGAGGAACTCTCCTTCCCTAAATCTGTGGTGGAATACCTGCAGGGAGCCATCGGTATACCTTATGGAGGATTCCCTGAACCATTGAGGTAATACTCCAATAATGCCGGGTTCACACTTGGCCTGTACAGTAAGACAGTGTAACGGTATACATTGTATGGACCACACTGTGCCAAATTGACAGTCCTTTTATTGCTACTGACCAACTGTACTGGTCAAGGGTAAACTGCATTAAAGGCAGTATATTGACTGTAAAATCCTGAATTCACACATTCTTGAATATATAAATAAATGCATGAATAATTACCCAAATCATTTATGTTTTAAAATCACACTTTTCTAGTTATTTCTGATTTATTCATGCACAGATTCTCATATGAAAGTAATAAAAAAATGGTTTTGAAAGTAATAAAAAACAATGATTTTGTTTAAATTACGTTTTAAAGATATAATAATTTAAATAAATCTACTAGGTCTAAAGTACTAAAGGACATGCCGCGGATAGAGGGCCGACCAGGACAGGAACTGCCCCCACTGGACTTCGACAAACTAAAGGCTGAATTACTGGAATCATTCCCTGACGTGAGTCAATTATAGTTATCAGTTCACAATCCAGACATCTAATCCTGCTCTGGATAAAAATGGACAACCATACTAGAATGTGGCTTGTTTGCAATTAATCGCCATACTTGTTACTATTTTTAATAATGCATAGATAAGATAATGTTCAGTATACATTATTCCAAACCAGCACTGGATTACAATTGGAATCTATTAAACCACATTCTTACTTAACTCGAAATAAACCTAATGTTAAAAAATATGCAAATCAATATCAGAATATTATCCTTCAAAAAAATAATTATTGATATCTTCCGTTACCTGTTTCTTCTTGTAGTTAACATTATATAGTTATTTTGATAGTGAAAATTCACAATAACAAGTAGTTTTAAATAATTCCAGGTAACAGACAAGGATGTGATGTCAGCGGCGATGTACCCGCAAGTCGCGAACGATTTCTTCCGCATCAGAGATAAATATGGACCAGTGAAGCATCTGGACACCAAGACGTTCCTTGTTGGACCTACTGTAAGAAAATATCTATATTATAAAGAGGACAGATTTGTTTTTTTGTATATTGTAACTCAAGATCTACTGGACAGAATTCAAAAATTCTTTCACTAATAAAAACCTAGATTATCTCTAAATAACATAGGCTATACTTTTTAAATTTTTTTTTAATTCCACGCGGATGAAGTTGCGAACAGCTAGTTAAGTAATAAATAGCTAAACTCTAACAGGTGTTGTTATACCAAGGTCAAAAGGTCAAGGTCAATCTAAGGTCAAAACTGTGCAAAAAAAACTTTTATTAGAAAGACTAATAATTTTTTTATATCCTTATAGCAAAATACTGAAACGAAAGGGTCGTTTAAACTCTCGGTCGGTCAATCTTTGTAAGGAATTTGCATCGCTTTATTAAAGAAATTGTTACATATTATACGTTTCAATATTCAAACGAGAGTAATGTTTATTTCTGTCTACCCCAAATATATAGGTGGGTGATACAATCGAGGTGAAGATCGAGCGCGGCAAGACGCTGGACATCAAGACGTTGGCGGTGTCGGAGGAGAT
>NW_013525224.1:1570291-1576888 GCF_000836215.1 Papilio polytes
GTATTACACACTGGTATTACACAGTCGACACACATGGGCGGAGATCAGATATTAAACTTACATTATTTTATTAAAATATATGTTTTTACTTGTAGGAAATGAAAATCCATCCGAAAGCGGTAAAAGGTGATAAGGATCAAGTTGGAGCGCCAATGCCGGGCACTGTTCTCAGTAAGTACTTTATTTATACATATTATTTCGTTAACAATAAAATTACTTACCCTTGTTAAAAACGAGAAAAAAACAATCTTTTTATAACCAGACCAGAACTATAAACCCTGACCATATTTAGGAAAAATGTGGAACTAATACACATTAGAAGGATATGTAATAAAAATCCGACTGAAACGCTCCCAAGCAATATTGTTATATTCTTATTGCCCACTCCATTTACTTAGAATTTAAAAAAAACATAAGTAGCTAAGTGTTCCAGACTCTTCCACACCTATGCCTTTCATCAAGGTCCATTTAGCAGTTTGGGCATCAACCTCTAACTTCTATGCATCTTAACTTTTACATCTATACTAATATTATAAAGCATAAACACACACTACTTTGTGGCATAGGATGTCGGCAATCACAGCATATTTTTGAATAATTCTTTCTTTAATAAAAAGCCCTACACTTAGGATATGCTTTAGGATATTTATTTTTATGCTATTAAACTTAGGGGATGAATAAATTAGAAAAAATCTTTATTTTGGAAAGGGACCGTAAAGTACAAGCTGCCAACATCAAGGAAGCAAGGTTGCCATGTTTTGTCATTTTGTCATGTTATTTTGACATTTGCAATTGATAATATGACATATGTAAAAAATAAAATAAAATTTCCATAATTTCAAGCTAGTTTATAATATTAGTAATCTTCCTATGGAAATCTATACATCTATACCAGTTGTAGAAATACCATTATTCCATTTTTATTTATTAACCGGCTTCAAAAGAAGTAATGCATTCTTTTATATACTTTTTTATTATTTTCTCTAGCTATCAAAGTAAAGGAGGGAGATAAAGTGGAGAAAGGCCAGCCTATAGCTGTACTCTCCGCTATGAAGATGGAGATGATAGTACAAGCGCCCAGAGCCGGTACTATCAAAACTATATCCATTACTAACGGACAGAAGTTGGAGGGAGACGATCTGATCTGCACCATTGAATAGGTATTTATAGTCGAGGAATAAATTACCTTCCCACTTACTGAAAATACAGCATGTCTTTTCAAATATCTTGACGGTTCTAGAATCTTGTTAAGAAAAAGATATTTGACTGTATAGTTTTGAATTTGGTTTTCGATTTTTCTGATTGATGTTTGTCTGTAATGGGTAGGAAATACATGTCCTCGACTGCATTTTGTTATCTTTTTTGTTTTTTTTTTAATATGGCTCAGTAAACGCACAAAGGTTTCAAATAGCTGTGATAAATGTTGTTTCCTTTGGTTTTAATGCAATTGTTTTGAATCGAGACTAAAAATATGATTTCTTATATATAAATATCACATTAAACCAGTTTTTAATATTCAAAATGACGTCATATTTTGAGGTTAGGATTTTTTTTCATGTTTGGCGAGAATACTTACATATTTATTTCGGTAAACAGTGTATTGTAGGACTAAAACATTTTTCACATAAATGATGATTCTGTTGAAAACAACGTCCGTATTCTTTTAAGATATATATTTTTTTTTATTTGGCGTCCTATATATAAAATTGACATTATAGTTGAAATTATTTAAAAAACTTGTTTATTTGAGTTAAACTCAATATGATGAAATATTACGAATTGTTTTTATTATTTATGTAATACCTGGATGAAACTGTGATATGATCACCACATTAGAAAAAAAATGTACAAAAAACATCCGTTTTTTCCCTATTTTTTTGCCATAAAAAATATTTCTATAAACAGAGACTGATTGAGATGGAGAATTTGTCGAAATTAATAAATCTAAATTTAATTTTTTAATTAGGTTTTTTGTTAAAAGTTTGTATGGGAAATAAAAGACAAGAAAGCGTAAGTGAAAATAAATTAAAAATGACGCTCGCATAATTCTAAGTGCATCCACAATTATTATTAAACATGTATAGCATTAAGGACATTTTTTATTTGTTAAATTAATATTTTTCTAAAATATACATTTTTTAAAATCGATAATTTTAAAAAATCCAATGATTCAAACGTGGATATACTTAGAAAACTAGTTTCTTTTTTCAGGTGCTTACTGTTTTTATATTTCATTGTTATTTTTTTATGTTTGTATGATCAAAAATAAATTAATTATCACAATTGTTTTTTTTTTTTTACAATTAAAAAAACGAACACATTTTTCCCTACACTTTATTCTTAATGTTTTGGTTAGTGGTTAAAAACTGTTTATTATTTGCAATAAAAATACTTTTTGTAGTAATAATGGTTTATTTATATACAATTACATATTTCATTCTACCTATACCTTTTGTAAGGATTTTTTGCTTTAATAAATTTTTAACTGAATTATTCTTATTGAAATGTAATTTTTATATGTTCAGTATATTTAAGACTTCCTGTTTTTAAGAATTTTTACATCTTTAATTCAACATTGAAAAATTATGTAACAAAATTTAGCATTTGATAAATACAATTTTAAACTCTGATATTAACAGCAATTAGCTACATAAATATAATCCAATGTAATGCAATGAATATTTATGTATTTACTAATTAAATTATTATAGACAATAGAACATATTGTAAACAATGGTATAAAATTTTGACTAAAATTTGGCCCAAAACTGCAAGTATATAAGGAAGATACATCATTCGGAAATTTTTACAACTATATTCACTAGTTTTAGAAGTATACTTCAGACTTTTAAAACATAGAACATTAAGACCACAAAAAGTCAAGTTACAAAACATGATTATATACAAAACCATCTCACTATCAAATATTTACGGCCGAATAGTAAAACGACATTTACATATGTAATATGGTCTTATAAGGCTACCACTGACCTCTATAAATGGATAGCCTATAAGACGCGGTAATTTGTACATAATTGAACTAATATTAGAGACACAATTAACTGTTAACAATTATTAACATCAAGCGGCTCAAATAACAACTAAGCAAAAACTGTCATAACCAAAATCTACCCATTTATACAGATCAGTGTAAGATTGTAAGCGCTTACGAAGCGAAATGTAAGATTCGTTACAATATTCGGCCGTTAACAAAGTCTTAAACTATTGATATATTGAAAACATTGTTTTAAATTGCTCAACTTATGAAACAAGAGTGAAACAGAACGTTTCATTTATTTTATCTTAAAAACCTATATATTTTAACAAGTGTTAGGGCGGAAACGCACTTGCCAGTATAATGGAGTATAACCTGCATGCCAGTTACTGACAGATTGCCAACACATGCCAGTAAAATAGAATAGCTTGAATGCCAGTTATATTTGTGTAACATGCTTGTAGCTTGCATTCAAGTGTGCACTGGCAAGTTTATGATAGTACAATTTCACTGTCAAATACAACATTGTATAAAAGTAAGGTAGACAAAGTTAAAAAATTCAATCGACATCACCTGGATCTAGAAGAGAAGTATCTACTAAAGTTCTTGAGAAGTTATCCACTAGTTTTTCTTCCGCATCCAATTTATGGTCCTCCGAAGCCGGATATTGTACGTCATCTAAATCATTCGCAGAAGTAACAGAGTTTTGGTCACTCAAACTCAAACTGGAATCATTATCTTCGCCGTAACATCTACGTTTGTGATCTGACGGAAAATTGTGACAGGAATGTTCCACACGTATCGCTTGCATTGTGTTGCTGAATAATAAAACATAAATAAAAAACTGCGAGTGTGAATTAAACTATTTTTTTTATTCTATTTCTCATATCTACTATATGCTATTTGTGCCAATGTAAACCCTGTGACACTCGGAGAAAGAAGACAAATTGAATGACCTGAATGACCTCCCTTATCAAAATTGGCTTAGTTGTTTAGTCGCTGAGCTATCACAATGGTACTTACATTAAACAAACTTACACTCGCATGAAAAGCAACACTCTCTTTGAAAGTCAGGTAACCTTGCATATATGCCTTAAAATGAGTTTGTTAGAAGTGAATGACATAAATGTTGAAAAATTACAGTAGTCTTAGAATTAAAGAAAATAGATACCTTGTTTTCCTCAGTACAGGCCGATCCATCTCCATTTCAAGCTCCAAAGAGTACAGTTTAGCTAAAGATTCTAATTTCTCCTTTTCCTTGGGATCTTGCAGACTCGGTAGTTTCAGCTCAATTTGACAAGAGTCCTGAAGGAATTTAGACAACTGTTCATTAGCCGCACTCAATATAAGAAACCCGGGCCGTTCCTCCCTTATTCTCCTACACCCGGCCCTAATTTCTCTTATCTCTGCAACCGGTATATTACCCATAGAATGTTCACTGCAGTAATGATCACTTTGTGGTGATTTTTCACTTAAATTTAAATCGCTCGATGACGTTTTCTGTAGCGTAAAATTCGTCCGCGGCGTTTGATTGAAAGCCTCCTCGTTTTGCTCAGATTTCTCCACGAAAACCTGAAAGGACTGAAAAAACGTCTCATCCGCATTCTTTCCTGAAACCCCCGCATTCTTTATATCACTAAAACTAGAAAACGACGAATGCGGTTGCAAAATATCTCTATTCTCCTTTGACACTGTTTCATCTTCTAAATCGATTATAGTTTTAGAATCTGACATCATATCATCATCATTACCAGAATCGACTTTAGCTCTTTTCTTTTTGAATCGATTCTTACAATTATTCCAACCACTTTTTCCACTTATATTTTCTTTCTTCAACCGTTTAGGAGGTGGCATACTACCGACTGTTTTTGTGCAGTTATTATTGACTTTAGACGATTTGAATGTTAGACTCTTGTTGAACACTTTCAATTCTTCAATTCCAGGCCAATCTGTTAGTTCATCATCACCTTCTCTATCGCTGTCATTGGTGACCACTCCATCCGACTCACTACTGCTGAGTGAGCTACTTTCATTACCAGTGCAATCCATTCCGCTGTTGGAATCATCAAATTGTAACGGATTCCTTAGAGAATTTGGTGGATATGATTTGTTCAACATTTTTATCTTCCTCTGATATTTTCCATCTAAACAATTTTTACCAGTTGTATTAAAGAAGGGCGGTAGATCAGTTGCTATCCGATAGCCTGTCATTTTTGATAGTACTGGGGTACCATTTTTCGATGGATTTTTGTATACAAAGTTAAAACTTGAACTGCCCGGCAAGGAAGGTGTATTCGTGAATGTTGAACATTTCAGATCTTCTGTATTTTGAGATTTAAGAACAATTTTACCTGGTTGTAGGATAGAATCTCTCCGTTTCTTTTCCGAGTCATGTCTTTTGGATTTAAAGTCATTTTTGAAGAAAGCTGACTTCGATGAGCATCCTCCACTGAATGATCTTTCTCTCATTTCGCAAACATCGCCTTTATCTCTGTGAGACCATTTTCTTTTACCGCAGAACGCATTCCTACATATCAGAGAACAAAATATATTAATTTTAATTCATCTTTAAGAAATTGTAATTCAACATATTTACTATATCAAATTTTATTAATAAACAAAACATTTATGTTTACTAATTTCAATTTTGACCTTTGACTTTACGATAATAGTATTTTAATCCAATATGCAAAATACACATCACTATTAATTATTTAATATTATTTTATTAAAATTTATAAGTCATGATAGAAAAAGTATAATTATGTACTCACATTTCTGCTGAAGTTTTTAGTTTCCATAGCAGAACCATGAAAATGCATTCAGGTGGAAGAACCATTTTATATTAAACATATTTAAATGTATTTATACTAATTAATAATATAAATAAATACTTTATTGGTGAGCACATTTATTATTGTAATTTATACCAAATGACATGGTAATAAAAGTAAGGAGAAAGAAAAACTGGTAATATTAATAAAAATGTGACTATAATATACCTTTCTTGTTTATGTTTTCCGATGTGCATCAACGGAGATAATCCTGGTGTTTGTAATATTATTGTGGTTGGAGACGTGCTCAACTGAAAAATGTATTTAGTATTACTGTAAATAATATTATGTACTTATAGTTGAAAGATTATTGGAATTCTAATAGTTCATCAGTAAACAACAGTAAAGCACTAACCTCAGTTGTGACACTCAATATTTCAACAGGTGGTGACCTCTTCCCATCAATATACTCCACTGGCATCTTCTTATACTTTCTTTTCCTTCTAGCATTAGCGGGACGAGTGGGAGAGAAGTTTTCATTGAATGAGTCTGATTCAAAGTTGCCGATTTGGCAGTACTGTCTGGATTTCAGGTTGGCAGATTTATGTAGATTAAGATGAGGGTCATCAGAGTCAGACAGCGGTTGAGTGATGAGAGGCGCTTGTGGTGGGCTGCTGGAACTTCCATCTTCAACTAAACTCACAGTTACCGTGGCCGCTTTAAATAAATAATAAAATATTACATTTTTGTTTACATGATTGACACTTTTCCCCTTACATTTATTTTAATAAAAACATTTTATATGGCCAGAAATTGGCAACTAACAGT
>NW_013525224.1:1576893-1586620 GCF_000836215.1 Papilio polytes
TTATAAATAAAAAAAAAAAACATGTTGAAAACTAACGCAAATTCCCAGCGGACCTGGTGCGCCGTCGTAGCCCCAGCTTCCGCCGCTCTTGCCGGCCACAGTCGCTTTCTTCGAGTGCCAGGTTTAGATCATGAGACAATCTTTCCATGATACGCTAAACACCAACACCCAATACAAAGCCCATCGTCCGAGCAAAATTATAGCTCAACTAATCTAGAACTTACGATATATCAGTGCGTAATGCTTTTGTTTACCACTTAATTGGCCTACTTCCCACCTGCACTTCTCACTCGAATTACTGCACAATGTACTTTATTTGTTATAAAGGAATGATTGTATTAAATAACATAACTCTTTTTTGCTACTTTCGTATTGATATTACGAAAATGAACGAGAAAGGTCACTTTTTTTTAAAACCATAAAAATCCACATACAAAAATGTTCTAGTGCACAATCAGTTTGCCCTTACTTGTAATAAATAATACAAATGGCGATTACTAATGGTTAAACTGAATATTATACCACATTTAAGGCAATACTTAGTAAAAATTAAAAATAAGACAGCTTTATTCAATTTCAACTTACAGTACAGCACAGATTGCATACAATACAGATAAGCTGAAATGTCATAACAAAACCATTCCCATAGGTGTAAATTATTTTATGCCTCGTTTACATTGTGTCAGTAAAATAAAACAGTAGCTTAGCATTGGTTTACAAGTACAATAAGCAAAATGTAAACTTAATCTGGCGACAGTGATCAGCGATCCCATGTAGTTCATGCTCGGCGTAGACGTAATATTGGTAGGAGTCCTTATCCTGATTTAATTTTATATTTCTTTAATTTATAAATTGCAAGTTACTAAAAGATTGTCTTTTTATAATTTGTGTGTGGTGGGCAGGTGAGGCAATTATAATGCAACTGCAGCTGCAAGAACTGTAAACAATTATAAACTTACTAGGTATCTGACTAGGCAGACAAAATAGAAACTAAACTATGATGGCTCGCTAGCGCCCTCCTAACGTATAATTTTCTATGTCCATGAAGGTTTTACATATTTTCTGACAGAATTAACCGATAGCAGCGCCGAGTCACCGTTTGATAAAACAGTTGTAGAATGAATGCAGTTGATTTGTCTTTGATCTTTGTCAGTCATTTTAGATTTTGAGGTCAACTGTCAATTTGTGCGCGAATAACGTTTGTTGTAAAACTTTAACGTTTTGTTTTGATTTTTAATTGCTTTGGTAAGTAATGGTAAAATGATTTAAATTTATAAACCATATTCAATCTGAATGTTCACGGACCTTTATGATTTGATTTACTTCCGCTAATATGTTAGTTTTGTATAAATACAGTAATGCGCATCCTAATTTAGGCGGGAAAGTGTACATCCGTCAACATATCTTATCTATTTGTAACTTTACCCCTAAAGATGTAATACTTCACATAATATCAACGAGTATTAGCATACATTGAACTTTTGTTATCGATTTTTTCAGCCGTGATATTGTAAATGGAGGGCGCGGCGGCGCCTGAGACGGGGCGTCGCACCCGGGCCGCTCTCGCCGAGATCCCGACGCGCTTGGACCGTCTCCGAGTCACTCCACTGCAGCCAGTAACCAACTTACGTGAGTTGTCGCCGGCGCTGCCCCCCAGCTACCTCAGCCCGGCGCCTTCGCCCGACGAACTGTGTATACAACAGCGAGGTAAGTATCGAAATATATTTACATTGTAAAATCAATTTATAGTTTTCTACACATATGTTTCTCTAGTATATGATTTTAGTCCATGTTGAACATCTCAAAAGTTTTACTCCCTTCTGGATGTGGTAAGCTCAGGACAAATCAAGTACAGATACTAGTAGGGATAATTAATATGTAGAGAACTAAAAATATACTTACACACTTACTACATTAATTTAACTAAATGATGAAGAATAGGTCACTGTAGTCTATGGACTATAAAATTAGACGGTTACAATTTGTTTAGCCATAATTTAAAAGGCCCAAGGATGGTTTCAGGAAAGTAAATCAACAATATTAAAAAAAGAAAATGTTTATAGCCACTTTTATTCTCATTATTGAAGTAGACATGGTTTTTAATATAAATTAAAACATTCTTGACAAAACAAATTCAAAGAAAATCCTTGTTATTTATCTCTATTATGATTTAGTTGATAATTATTCTAACAACATTTTTAATCAATTTCAGGCAGAAAACGACAACCAGTAACATGGTCTCCCGATATAGACACCAAACGGAACTCTACATTCCACTCTACTATTCGTACTCCACCAAAGAACACTCCAAGTCGCACATCACCTCCAAAACTAGGAGTGACACTACGTTCCACGCCGAGAAAACGTCTTTTACTCGGAGAAATCGAACGCATACCTTTAACACCTGAAAAGATCGACTTCAGTGACCTCAGCACACCTCAGAAATTTCAAATAACCAGCCCCATTAAAGGAACACCTCCAATAAAAAGATTCAGACTAGACAAAACCATTGAAGAGTTCAGAGGTCCGATAGATGTCGCTCTAAAAGGTCTTAGTCCGACTCAACTTGTTAATATGATCAAACGCATAACCCAACACCATCCAGAAATAGAACAAGAAATAAGAAGGGAAATGCCAACACCCGATCTCGCACCACTAGAAGAGAAATTAATGTATTTGAAATCAAACATATTTAAAAGTCTACCAACATCAAGACTTACTTCGAAAACTGATTCTCCGGCGTTCTCAAGAGCATCTACACATTTGGCTGCATTCAAGAAGTGTTTAATAGATCAAGGGAAGACATTAATTGAATCACAGCAATGGGAATCTGTAATTAAATATGTGTTTCTTGCTTGGAGTTATGTACGTGCGACGCCGGTATGGGACAATCAGCCACATAATGTTCATAGGAAGCAGTGCTTTAAGGCTTTGACAAATTTCACTATGACCTCGTTGAAAAAGGGCTCATTTAGTAAGGATATACTGATAGATACTCAAGACAAGCTGCAGGATTTAGTAGCTGATAGTGAAGATGTACAATCATGCATGAAATTAATACAAGGACGACTTCAAGATTATCTTTAAATGTTAGATAATTAAGACAACACTAATTTTATATCCAGAATCATTTCGTACTCAGTGAAAATTTCTAAATCATAGTAAGGGCCCGTCCCACCATATTGTAAATTGTCCGATAATCCAATGTGTAAAATATGTTATGGAAATATTGGATTCTGTTCCCTTATCTTTTTAGGCTATCTTAGCCTCTATCAGCCAGTTACGGAAGAGACCCTAATACTTTTTAATTTACAAATAATTTAACTAAAAATAACTTTTGATTTTTTACAATCATTAATTTTTACAAGATAATGTAAAATAATATTTCTTAAATCAACTTCTAGATGCTTTTAATTTTTTCATTATAGTCTGTTGTCATAATCTTCTGCATTAAGAAATTCAAGCTTAGAAAATGTAAGTAGAAAATTATTTTTCTTTTAATTTTGTCATTAATTCACTGTTTTTAGGTAATTAGTAAACTATTAGAAAATAAGTTGTTAACCCATTTTTTTATTGTATGTACTGGTTTGCATGTCCATCTACTTTCAGACTGTCTGGAAATCCACATAATAAAGGAAACCCATATAAAAACATTCATTTGTTACATAACCAATAGTTTTGTATAATGTACGGTTCTTTTATTGTAAACATAAATTTCATATAAACATTGAATATTTTTGTATGAAGTTATAGGCAGAGGAAACCGACCCTAATATTCCTTTAGTAAGAAAATGACATTTCTGAAACACTTTTTTCACCAAAGCACTGACAATGATTTTTTTTTTTAAATAAATTTCTGACTTTATTGAATAAACAAATTCGTAATAATTTTGTCTACAGACATTTTCATATACATTGGGTTATTTATTGCAATTACAGTATTTAATTTAGTTTCTCCAAAATGTTTTCTGGTACCTTTTTCTTTTTTTTAATGTTTGTTACGCTAGCAATGACGAAATCCATCTGTAGAATGTGACGATGTAGTCAAAAGATGGTACGCGCTTACAAAGTACGTACAGTCTCACTGCCATACTTAGTTTATTGTCACTAACAGAGTACGTACCACGGGATTCCTTAAGTAATCATTAAGCGCTTTAAAGAAACTTAATTCAATGTCAATTTTACTATTAATGCGAAAATTTAGATGAATTTGTTTGATTTTGTAGCCCAAACCGCTGAACGGATCTCGATGAAATTTGGCATAGAGGATAGTCTGGAAAGGCTATTTTCTTTTTTTTAATTCCAGCGAAGTCGCGAACGAAATATAGTATCAATAATCAAATGTTTTTCTATTTTTGATGTTTTACACTTTGTATCTCTTATAAGAGTGTTGTGCCTTAAATCTGCGTATTGCCTTAGGTGTATTTTCAAAAACATTGCTTAATGTCCTCCATTGTGTTTTTAACGTGTAATTTGAAATAAATGATTGTTTAAAGAAATGTTGTTAATTTACCTTCCCTTCAATCAATTTTACGGGTTACACAAATAACACACAAAAATACAGGCAACATTCTCACTCTAAAATCAGGCAAAAAAAACGAAAAAAAAATTAAAGTTCATGCAGCGCACGCTACGAGTTGGATAAGTAAGAAAATACTTTTTTGTATAATACATAAGTAACAATTTCATCAAAAAAGGTAACATCACAATAAAAAGAAAATTAATAATCTGTTTGTTTGGTAATTAAATTAATTACCATTAATTAAGATTGTTTTCTTCAGAGGTAAAATAAACTCATTAACAAATTACATCATAATAAATATGAAAGGCTTTAATGACGTTATTTACTATAATAAATTAATTAATGATTAATCGATTAATTGAAAAAATCGGTATTTAAATAGTGGTTGAAATATTTTTTCATCATTCCATCTTCGATCTTCAAACAGTACTTTAGTACGCTTCGCATTTTAGTTATTTTAGTCAAATTGTTTGAAAAATGAACAGAAAGTCGGCAAGTCGTAAACTTTTGTATCGTTTAATCGATAATCCAGTTATATGCTCAAAGCGGCCAAAAGGTAAGATAATTTTTAATACATAGAGATTAATACATTTTTCTTAAATGTAAATTTTAATATTAATTTACGTATTTATTTGTGTACGTACGTGTACGTATTTATTTTTATATTATATTGAAATGCATATAGCATAAAATTTCCCTATGTTGTCCATTTTCTGCACATAATAAAATGGTAAATTATTTCGGGTTAAGATATTTTAAAACCAAAATGAAATTAGTAATAGGAGTAATAAAATACCTATTTGTACCGAAGTTAGTTGTGAATAATCTTAAAATACAATTGTTTTGTCACAATATTTAATTAAATTCTTTTTTTAGGTACGCCACAAAAACCAAAAGTACCAAAAACCGAATGTTATTCTACGCCACAAAATAGATACAGCGAAGATAATTTTGTGAAAACTCCTAACGGAACTGAGTGTAACTTATCACCAACTATATTTTTAACACCGAAGAAAAGACGAGGTCAAAAACGATTTGTCATCACTAATATGAAGAGATTGCATTTTGAAGATGAAGAATAAATTCTTATTTTAAAATGCCAACGGAAAAATCCTGGCCACCATAAACGATGTAGTAAAGAAATATGACGAATTTAAGCATTTTTGGTGAGAAACTGGTAGTTAAAGCATATAAATAGTTTTGTATTCATAAATTACAAATTGCGATCTCAAAAGACTTAAAAAAATATTTTAAACATAGGGTAAATCTATTTATTAAATTATTCTAAGAGTTTAATGTAAGAAATGATATTATAATTAAAATATTATTTATTTTGTTACATATTTTTAAATAAAATATTTTTTAGATACAAATTTTCTTTTTTTTCAATAATCAATTTTTATCACAAACATTTTTTAAACTTCTCTTTTAAAAAGTCACTCCATATGATATTTCGTCGACTTTTAATTCTTGCTTAAATCCTCATGAATATTGCAAGTTAGAAGAAATTCATTTAATTTCACATCTAAAGCCTTTAATATTGACTCTGTGTTGTATGGGTGAGCTGAAAATAAATGTTTTCTATACTATTATAATAAAACGTAAACACACACTTCTTTGTTGCCTAAGATGTCAGCAATTACAGCAGAATAATTGTTTTTTTAATAAAAAGCCCTACACTTGCGTCACGCTTTAGGCTATACATTTTAACGCCATTGAACTTAGGGGGTAAATATTTTGGATTAAAACCCTAATGTGGGAAAGAGACCATAAGTTGCTGCCAACATCAAGGAAGCAAGGTTGTCATCATGTCAGGTCATTTTGACATTTGCAATTGATAATTTGACAAATGTAAACAATAAAATAAAATTCTCATAATTTCATGCGGATGAAGCCGCACGCGAACAGCTAGTTAGTAATAATTTAGGTTTAATCTGCATTTCATCCTTTACAACTCACCTATATTAATCCACTCTTTGGGATCATAGCCTGAATCTTTTCGTGATTCATAAATACATTTCCTCAAAGCGTGTGTAACTCCATGCGCTGTGCAAATACCCATCTCCCCAACCGCTGAAATAAAAAAAAAGTTTGACAAACGCACATGATTATAGTTAAAGTAACAAAGATGTAAAGATGCTTACTTTTAGATCCTAAAACTCCTTTGGGATTCTTCGCGTTGTCTTTGAACTTTATTCTAAAGTCTATAGGAACGTCTTTCGCAAGAGGTACATCATAGTTGAGACTATCGTTTGTCAACAATTTCCCTGTCGTTTTATCATATACGAAGTCCTCTGTCAGGAAGTAACCAATTCCTTGAACGTAAGCACCTTCCAACTAAAATAAATATTCCAGTTAAATAATTTATTGATATGTGTAATATAATTAATTTTTATGTAGGACTTACTTGACCAACATCTACCGCAGGGTTAGTACTCAAGCCGACGTCTTCTAACATATCTGCTCTTAACAATTGATATCGTCCAGTCAACACGTCTAATTGCACTTCCAAAATAACCACCGAAAATGCGCTGTACCTTTGAAGCTCAGGTTCTTTATCCGTCATCATATATTTAGCTGACAATTCTATCTGTTCAGCGCCAGCCGCTTGCACGATTTGCAACCACGTGGGTTTCTGCAATCTCTTTACTATAGGTTCCAATCTTTTTTTAATTATCTTACACGCTTTTATAATCGAAAAACATACACTCTCGCTAGTTATACTCGATCCGGAGAAAACGTTATTGGCTGCCACGAAAGAATAATTAGGTATAACTGTGACGCATTCTACAGGAATAGATAGTTCGTATGCACAAACTTGTGCTGCTTTCGTATTTAATCCTTGTCCCATTTCTATACCTCCTGTGGTGACAGTAACAGTACCATCTCCCCTATAAATGGATACCATAGCTGTGTAGTTTCCGTAAAATTGAACTGGGAATAACATCACACTGATTTGTATCGCTCGTTTCATCCAACGATTTTCTTTGTTAAATTTTTCCACTTCTAAAACTCTTTTGTCGTAATCCGCTTCTATCTTTAATTCTTCTATAAGTTGTGGGATATCGTTGTCTTCAGTCCTCATGTTCGCGAGCCGTACAGATGTTGAATCTCTTTGTACTGCGTATGAGATATGCTCCATTATATGCTCTATGCAGGCGATACCTTCTGATGTGCCTATAAAATTCAAAAATTGATTAAATGTATGATTGTATGGAATTAAACTACAATTCGTTATATTTACCTGGAGCTCGAGCGAATGTATTTGAAGGTAGATCAGTGAGTACACTGCCCGTGCTCAATTTCCAAGTATCCGTGATGTAACAGTTGGGAAAACCTTCTGCCGTGTAACTCAGTATGTTCTCGTTGTGGGAACAACCATCATCTTCAACTATAACAGCGTCTAAGTATTGAATTTTACCATTATCGTCAACTCCGACCTAAAAAATAATCACGATTAGTTACTTTTAAATAGAATTGCCAACTATTTTTGTATTACCTCATATTCACATTGGCACGGAAGTCTTCTCCCTGCGATGGTAAGGTTCGTCTCGATCGGTAAAATAAATCTACACGGCAAATCCATCTTTTTAGCGACCAAAGCGCATGCGGTAGAAACTTGAACATTGCGACTGATTTTACCTCCGAAACCACCACCAATTCTACGTATTTTTAAATGCACACTGGAAATATACGTATACCTTAATGATTTGAAAGAATTATTGTGTTTAAATTTAAATTCTGTTCTAACTATAAAATACTAACTCGCTTTCTTTTATACCTAAACACTGAGCGATTGCAATCTGTGATAAATCCATCCATTGTGATGAATCGTAGACATCTAGACCTTTATCTACTGGGATGACCACACAAGTTATGGGTTCCATGTAATAGTGATATTGTGCTCCAATTTCATATACACCTTTTATTATTTTCGTCACGTTAGTACCTCTACTCTTTGGTGTTATACTAGAATCTCCAGCCATGTATCTTCTAGGATCGGTCTTTGCAGCGTCTATGGTTAGCACAGGAGATGTATTAGGAACGTTTTTATAAGTGACCTTCACTTTCCTAGCAGCCTTAACTGCTAATGCCTCGGTACAAGCTACTAATATCGCTATCGGTTGTCCGAAGAACTTTATATGTGAACTGGCGAGGATTTCTTCATCTTCATATTGTAGTTGAATTCCAGGAAAACCGAATGAATTCTTCCCTGGGATATCATTTGCAGTATATAGAGCGAGCACACCTTCGATCGCCTAAAAGAGGTTAAACAGGTATGAAAAATATTTAGATATTGAGAATAAACTACTGTTTTTTTTCCCCTTTACTAATCCCAGCTTTCGAAAAATGGATAGCGAAGTCGTAAAACCATATTTACTTCTTAAGGTGCCTCTTCGACTAGCAAAAATTGGCGAATAGTTACTTCTTAACAGTTTCTAACTAATTTTCTTCTATAAAATATCTAATCCTTACCAAAACATCGTGTGCATCAATGACATCGATTTCGCCAGCATGTACTGTAGATAGTACAAACGCTGCAAACACTTCTCTTTTCTTCGGCGGTATATCATTAGCGTATTGCGCTTCTCCCGATGCTTGGATAATCGCTTCTAGTTTTTGTAGCGGCTCATTTAGAGGATACAGTAATGGATTTGTCTGGAAGTTTTGCTTCCCACTGGATAGTGGACGCTTTATCAAGAACCCACCAGAACAATACTTCGGACATGGTAATCCGATCGGATTTATGTTTAAGATAAACTGTAAAACAAAATGTACAATGATTTACTGCCAAAATGCTTCTATAAAAATCAATGCTATCGTCTTTTTTATCAATTCGCGACGAATACAATTGATTTTCAGATTCCGATGAGATTGAATGAAGCGTGTACTTCATTATTATATTGATACTAGCTTCCGTCCGCGTGGAATTAAAATAAAAAAAAAAAAAACTAAGAAGCCTATCTGTTCTTCCAGACTATCCTCTACATCTATGCTAAATTTCAACGACATCCGTTCAGCATTTTAGGCTACAAACTCTAATAAACATCCATCTAAACCTTCGCATTGCCATTGCCTGTAAGTTCCTGAACCCACCAGCACAGTGTCAACAATATTTTTGACCGACTTCCCAAAAGAAGGAGGTATTCAATTCGACGGTATATTTTTTTTTTTTATTTTTTTTTTATGTGTGTTACGGCATAA
>NW_013525224.1:1588059-1596683 GCF_000836215.1 Papilio polytes
TGTATTTTGTTTTGTTTTTAGTGCATTTTGTTTTGTTTTTCGTGTATTTTGTAGCGTACGTTCTTCAACTAACCTTGTAAAACAAACCTATTGCTAATTTCTTTCTACATTCTGGTGATGGTTTCGGTGGACAGTATTGTGGTATAATTTCTGCATTCAACAATTGTATAGCTCCTCGAAGACTATCGTTGCAAAATATATTCTTTCCTAATAAATATTGCTCCGTGTGATGTGCATGTATGAAGTCCGGCGATATATTGCCGTAAACAATCCTTGCTTCTGTAATTACGTTATGCGCGTTTACTTTTAGAAGGAATCCAGCATTGACAATTGCTAAAGCGTTCTGGTTACGTGGTAGTATCTGAAATAATGTAGGTAGACATTAATAAAATTCGGCTGCGAAAACTAACGGCGTTGATGTTGAGTTTTTTCAACAATACAATAAATCCGTGATACATAAAATTTAAATTAATTGTTTAATATCACGACTACATGTTAAAATCAAAGAGATTCTATAACACTGCATTTCCTATAATATTACGAAAACCGTACCTTATAAGTTTTAACAATATTATTTTCTCCTAATGGTGGGAGTTCCACGTTCAACATCAGCTGACCTCGCATGTTGTAGCTCAAGAAATCTATCATAGACAACGATAGTCTTTTGTTACGGGAATTTCCTGAAAACAAAACCGTTAATTGTGTGGTACTTCACCAGCCATGTTATTAACGTACTTTAATGATATTTCCGTTATCAAAATTATTTATAACTAGCTAATGCTCGCAACTTCGTCCGCGTGGAATTTAAAAAAGTAGCCTATGTTACTCGGCGGTTACGTAGCTTCTTAATGGTACAATATTTTTTTGAATCGGCGCAGTAGTTTTTAAGTTATTACGAAACGTACAAAAATCCATAAATACAAATCTTTTCTCTTTACATATTTGTGTAGATTAAAAAAAATAGTTTAAACTTACTCAAAGTCACATAAGCGCCTACCGTTTCTAATAGCAAAAATATATCCGATTGAAAATCTGGTCTCATATGTTTAAGCATTAAATTACCAGCTATGGAGCCGATCTGAAAAATGTTTAAAATTAACAATGTTAAATGCGTTTCATTAGTTTTTTTATAGCAGACGAGCTTTTGCACGCAAACTTCGTTGGCGTGGAATTAAAAAAATGGTCGTTTATAATATGCCCGTATGTCAGCTGCTCTCTAGGAAAAGTCCCGTCAAAATCGGCCCAGCTGCTTCGGAGATTATCTAGAACAAACGCGGCTTGCGGACAGACGGACAATTTTTTAAAAGCCATTTTTGTTATCAGATTTTTTATGCAGACACTCCAATTTTTATTACATGTCTTAGGGCGAAGTAGAGGAGATTGACAAGGAAAGCTGACCCTAATACCATATGGGTTATAGGCTAGGAAGAGAGAGAGATGGAGTATATAGATGGTATTACCTTTCTAACAGGAATGTGCGCCACAAGTTTTATATGTTTAGCTAATTCCGCCAAATATGCGAATCCATACGTTCTTTTTGCTGTCTCTGTGAATATCGTGATGCAATCTTCTAGACTAACATTAGCTCCTAGGACGAGATTCTGACTGAATACATACGTCTTCAGTGATTTGCCGTCACTTATGTCTATCAGTATTCTAGGGTATTCGTAGGTTTTATAAACACCTACAAAATTGGAACAGTGGTATGAATTAAACAGTGGCAGAGCCAGCTTTAACATCTTCATACGAATGGGCCGACGCGTCCGGTGTAATACCACGACTACACAGAAAACAGGCGTGAAGTGGAAGCAATTCCGCGTTTCGTCTGATGAGTGTGGTGACAGAGGCCTAATTTTAGTCCCTTTCCCTTTCCACCCTTTTCTCAAGAGGACATTATGGGAAGTAAAAATAAATTTGACAGTGGAGGAGACGCATAGAAAGGGGAAATATCCTTTTTATTGCGTCTCCTTCTCCGTCAATTAAGGGTAGGCAACGCATCTGCAATTGCGGATGTTTATGGGCAGCGGTCGCCTTTCACTTCGGTGGATTCAGGTGGCCGCTTGCTCTTTTGCCATCTTATATTATAAAAAAAAATTAGAACAACCGTTACAAATTTTATCGTTAGCTGTTTATTATCGTATTTTTTTCTAATACAAATAACATATCACAATATGTATAAAACTAAGTAGGTTGTGGAGATAAGGTAAAATAAACAACCGATATTAAATCTCAGGAGATTCACAAATATTGTTATTTAAATGTTTTCTTACATACCTTTTGCTGTATTCCCATCAACAAACATATAAGAATCATCACCGCAATGCGATAAAACATGAAAAATTTCTTCTTCAGTGAAAGTTTTGTAAAATTTTGTAACACCAAAATTTAAAGATATGATCGATTCATTTATTTCCAACTTATCTATTATACACCAGTCATTTTCGCTGATACTTGAGCATTTCCTTTTGCATTCCTTTTTACATGTGTGTGAATCCTCTATGTCGTTGATTTTAGCGCATAGATCTGAACTTGCGTCTATTGCTAAGGACTTTGCGGTATCCAGTATAGGTCTATAGCCGGTGCAGCGACATGTATTACTGCCTAATGAGTCTTCCATCTGCTTCATTGTGAGATGCTTGTCTAGCAGGCTGATAAAGAACATAATTAATACATATAAATGTGTGTAAATCAACTGTCAAATCAGTTCGCAAATTTGGACTGTTGAGCTGTGTCTCAAGAACTTAATTAGCTCACGGATAAGATGAGAAGCAGCGATTTGGAAACTCGCAAATCACGCATATCACACCTCTATGCAGGTACAAATTGAGTGGCTTTGCGAGCCGGTTCACTGAACTCCTTAAATAATGCAAACCGTGAGCTGATCTGCAGCTCACCAATTTTAGTTCGACACCCATATAATTCGTTCTTTGAGTTCCACTTCGAAATAATTTGTTGAGACCTCGTTTAAATGATCATTTGGGGTGTCTATATTGTTTTAAATCTATACTAAGGTTTACCATTCTGAGTACGGATATGTACGTTTAAATACATTAAGATTTGCAAGACGTACCTAGTAATTTGCATAACCCAGCCGGGAGTACAGTACCCACATTGCGTTCCATTGAACGCAGCGATTCTCTTCTGAACGTCGCTGTAACCGCACAGTCTGTTGCCAACCCCTTCGATAGTTGTGATCTCCCAGCCGTGGCATGAGAATACGAGAACTAGGCACTATAAAATAAAAGCGAAATCAGTAGGGTAGGTAGAGTTAGGCCACCGTACAGAGTGCCGGAGGTAAAGGGCGGCTACAGACGCATGGACGGGCGCCACGTGCGTAATTACGTATGGGTTTGAATGTGCCATAGATCACGCCTATAATTTTTAAACCGTCCCTAAGTTAATCGTTCTTAAATACATTCTTTTCTCATTTATTTCAAAGATTTTAATGTTGCGAGGATTAATTGTAAATCATAACAAATGAAGCTATTATGCAACTAAGTAGTAAATAATTACTTTTAAAAATTACTAGGGAAATTTAATTGCCAGTATGTTCTACGTTAGGCCCGCATTTAACGCCGTGTAGTTTCACAAATTATACGCAATACATAATTGTATTTAATAGACAAGGCAACAATGTTTGAAATACAGTGGGTATTTAACTATTTTAAGTAAATAATGGCAAAGCGTACTTTATTACTTGTAGCGAATACGCTAATAAATCGATAGGATATTGTAATCGATATCGATAATGCGACACCCGCGCCCTCTCATGTGACGCGTAGAAAACAAGGGCCAATGAGGGAGCGCGGGCGCATTGACAGTTAGTTAGTAGAGGATAGACAATATGGCGTAAATTTAAGATGGCGACGCATAATTGAGTTCAATTCTGAACGCAAACGGTGGTACTGCGTTGAAGATATTTTGGTGATTTGAGCCGTAATCTTTAATTGGTATTCATTGGCTCCGAAGACAAAGTTTACCAATTGAGCAACCTTTAGAGCGGGCGCACACTTTTCACTATACTATTGCATAAATGTTGTGTGATTGTCGATTGTTTCGTAGCCCATTTTACTGTTTAGTTGTACAAATAAAATACTTGATTTTCATTGTGTGCACCTTCATTAAAGCTCATAGGAATCAAAGCGCGACTAAACAGTTGTGCGATGTTTTATAATAGTTTTAGGTGTGCGAACGCTGTTACTAATGGCTTTGGTACGCTTCTGTCTGCAAATTAATTCATTCGATGCTCGGTGACGAGTGGGAAGAGGTTTAACTGTTGAATTGAGTACCACAAACTTTTCTATTGACTCATCTATTATCACTGGAAAAGATCTTTATGAGAATTATGAAGTTTTTTTTGTTTACATACAGAGTTAACAGAAAATGTTTCTTTCACGCCGGATGTGGGCCGCTCCGCCCGTACTACCACGATGCAAGCCCCGCAGCCGCCTTGGTGGCACATCGCCTTGGTACCCGGGAGGGATAGGTAATATCGAAGGTAGGCATTTAAAGATGTCTCCCGTGGTATTGTCTCGTTTACTGGAAATAAGGAAAATCAGTTAAACTATGACCCGAAATAAACAAAGAAGTACGCGCCTTAAGCGTGTTTAAATGACGAATAATCTATAGACCAATAAGGTTATCTGATCCGGTGGGTATAAGTCGAACTAAATTATAACAGCTCAATAGTGCCTCCTGGAAACGTCAAAATAGTATCAGGAGGCTATTTTCTATGCATATCTAGGTTCACATTTTCTGCACCAGCCGCGATACCAGCGCCACTTATCAAGACAGATAACCTTGTTCGACTATATTTCTAATATGTTGATCTGATTGTTTCATTGTCAGCGAGACAGAGACAGATAGATATCGTCATCATCTTTATACACAAATTGAATACATCTTGAACAAACATTAAAATATTCGTGCCTTGCAGGTCTAATACCATCTATGTAAATAAGCAAGATAAAACGTAACCTCGAGTTTGTGGAGCCTATTGTTCAGACGTTAGTTATTGAAAGCGTGTAATGGCTTTTAAATTATTGTCAAAGATATTCTATCTATTGGAATAAAATGTATTCGTCAACTTCATTCCCTTGTAAAATCATAAACTAACAAAGTTCCTGTCGGTTATATTAATAAAAATAATTGTTATTATCTGCAATTCGAAAATTCTAAACAATTTGTTATATGCTGTCTCCCGCAACTCCATCTGCGTGGAAAGTTCTGCATATGCCAAATTTCTGCAAGATCCGTTTAGCCGGTTCTGTTGATGCAGAGGAACAAAGATATATACTTTTAAACTCTCGCATTTATAATATTAGTAAGAAATAATGTTTTCTATATTCATACTTTGAAAATAACATACTTAAGTATTTAATACAATACATCTCGACGGAAGTAAACAACCGTTTATTGACTTAAAATGACCACAGAGTAACAGCAAAATTACTGCAATTTATTTTAAAGGCCACGTGAATTTTTTTTTCTTGTCTATTCATATTTCAGTGTTACTCAGGAAGATCGTTTATCTAAATTAATAAAAAAACTTATGGTTTATCTTCCAAGGTTTTTTATTTTTTTATTGTAACTTGATACTTTGTTAAAAGACAATAAGACTTGACTAATATCAAGTCTAACAATAAAATTAACATTTGTATCACTTGTAAATAAGCTAGACGAAAATCAATATAACACCTCTAGTAAAAAATAGCAGTTTACAAAAAACTGTTTTTTATAATAGAAGGGGGCAAATATGCGTCGGGAACTTCGAGGTGTTCAACACCTAGTCCACAATATCAGAGGAGCTGAAGATGCGTTGTTGGCATTTAGAATTTTATTGGAAATATAAATTTATTAATATATCAACACAAACTCAAATTACTATACCAAGCCTAGAAATTTATATAGTTCGTAAGTTTTCTAATACCACGCGGACGAAGTCGCGGGCAACAGCTCGTAGAATAATAAATTTGAATTAAAAAATTGATGATAAATTATAAATGAAAAGAGGAAAAACCCGTCATACATGTATAGATTACAGGTTTTCCTTATAATCAATTAGAACATTAAAAGAAAGAGTAATTTCGTCTAAAGGCGTTTATAACACGAGTTTTTACTAATGTAAAGGAAATGTTAGCAATAACTTCGACAATTAAAGCGTTTATCGTGTATTTACAGTTTTATAGTCGAAAACGTTTTCAAGCTAGATTAGAAATTTACTTGTTGACTATTACGTTTTATTATATTTTTGCCTTTTGAACAAACGAATACACTTTTTCACATATGTATTAGTTAATAGCTCGAACACTGTGATCCCGTTCAACTACGATAAATTTTACTAATAAATAAAAGATACCACGCATATAATCCAATCTATTTTATAAAAATCCATTACAACATAAATAGAAGAAAAAGTTACAATATATTATATATCATGTTTACGATAAAAAATAATTACCTGAACATTTTACTCCATTAACAGTAAATTCAATACAGGACATGTTGAAATTAAATAAAATGTAATAAAAAATATCTAAGCAGGTGTTACTTCACATTTAGTTAACTTTAAACTGACGATCCAGTTCACAGTTATTTTTTTCAGACGTGTGTCGACATTTTAGGGTTCCTAAACAAATACAAAAATCCATAAATATAAACGTCTAGGTTTTTGCACATTTATACAAAAAAACGATAAAATACTAATTGTTAATTTTTTTTTAAAATACACATTTACCATCATTTGATAGGTACCTGTTTTATTACGTAACTATTAAAGTTATAAATAAAAAGTCACGATATATCGTACTTAGTAAAAGGTTCCGTACAAGATAAATAGATTTTAATTGTGGAAACAAGTTACTTGGGTAATTTAAAATTTTGAGGAATTTAACGTCTAAATATGTTAAGGGCTTTTGGTATGGATAACGGTTAGAGTTACTAGCGCCCTGGGCGAGTATCATAGGGGCCCCTTTTTCAATAAATTTAGGCGGGGGGCGTGTTGTCTCGGTTATGTAAGACTTTGTGATTCTTAGAACCGTGACGCCCCTTTCTAGCGCCCTGGGCGGTCCTATGTGTTAAATAAAACCACAAACATCATTAATATATGTTTATTTTGTGTCTTTAAGGAATTTAGTAAATCATTAAAAAATTACAATCATAAAATAATTTAAGTCGAAATTAGGTCGCTATTTAGGCCTTCTGTTAACAAAATTTAATTATATCTAAAATTAATTACAACCGAGATTAAAACAGAAATAAAGACGAAAAAAAAAACAAATTTCAATAAATTACCGATTATATATCAAACTAAAACTTACATAAATCTTATAAAATAAGAGAAAAATTCGTCAATACTATATGTAAAATATACATTATAGGTCTATACACAATCGAGTCAACAGTAAGTGTTATGCAAAAAGTGCGAACTTTACTCTAACAGACAAATTTACGCAAATATAGACTTTATTACCCGCTTCATAAAGTCCAACATCAAAATTCTTAATATACAAAAATAATACAAAATCAGAACATTTAAGCTTTGGCTCGTTAAATATTACACTAATTTGATCATTTACTTAATAATGTCTATTATTACTGAAACATGGAACTAATCAGCAATGGAAGCGTCTTCTTAAAACATTGTCAAAAAAGTCCAGTTTACATTATTCCAGTCCAGCGAATCCAGCGCTGGATTAAAACTTAAAACATTTGTAAAATGCATTTAAATGTATAACATATTTCCAGTTTTAATCCAGTGATCTCGATCGCTAGACTGGGATAGTGTAAACCGGAACATTATGGTAAGCCGATATACAAAATAACAGCTCAAAAAGTCAGCTAAAACATAGGCTTTCAGTTTTTCTAAACAAAAAATATATTTCCAGTTGGAATTTACATTAGTTACTTAAAATATAAATTTACATAAAACTGTTAAGATCAGAATTAACATAATTTATCAAATATTGTATATGCAAATGTACACAGTATGAACGGTAACGTGTCTTTGATGTAGGTACTACGCGTGTATGATAACATGATTGGCCAATGACGTCACCTTGGGACGTGCCAAGTGTCAAACGAATATATATGCCACCGAAATAATTTGAAGTTTTTTAATTACTTTGCGTAACAAACAAGAGCGGTAGTTATCTTAAGGATATAGGGTTGTCACTTGCTATTTGGACGTAAAATTAAATAAATAACAATTTAAAAAATAGTAGAAATCGATTATTATTTAAGGTTTTTATTTTCGAAGCGATGAAAATTAAATACCAATCATGTTAAGGTACAGTTAGTAGAAAATTAAAACCCTATTTCCACAAAGTAAGATACAATGATCACACAGTTGCTTAGAGTAGATACGTTTGTTCACTAACAGACAAATTCTGAAACGAATGTCAAATACTTCGTAATTGCCGCTTACAATCTGTATGACGTCATAATTTTAACGCAATTTGAAGTTTCGTTGCCTTATCATTTAAGACTGAGATATTTATTTCAGTATTTAGCCGTAACAGTTCTTTAAAGGCTTGTCCCACCAAATTGTAAATTGTCTCATAATAATCCCACGTGTAAAATATGTGATAGAAATATCGGAATCGGAATGACGTCATTTTTAAGCT
>NW_013525224.1:1596937-1612819 GCF_000836215.1 Papilio polytes
TTTATCCGCCGTTGCGAATAACCACGATAGTGGCAGTTAGTGTAGATTTTATAACGGCACCTTTAGTCGAAAATAGGATTTATTATAAAAAATTAGATCTGTTCTAGAGATTACCATTTAGTTTAAGACTAGAAATTATATCAGCTTGGAAGCTCCTAATGTCAATAAAGTAAGAAATATTCCACGAAAACAGACATATCTCGAAATCTCGTAAAAGAAACTGTTTTCGTCGAATAAATTGTAAATGATATTAAAAATGTTATGTCTATACATTATTTACAATCAGTAAATTATGCCCCGATTACATTATTCCAATCCAGCGACAACCACACTGGAAACGTGGATTTATTTTTTCACTGGACTGGAATGATGTAAACCGTTTATATAAAATGCCCGAAACAGTTACAGTACTAAAGTTTGCTTACAGTTTTTGCATAATTCTAAATATACACGTTGTTAAAATGCACCTTTTTGACATTTACATATTAAATAGATAATTTTCAATGTGTTTGTATTTTAATTTTGTGCAAGAAAATGAAAACTCAAATTTTTATTAGTAATTAAAAAAGATGAGATCAAAAAGTTAAATAATTATAGATCTATTCGTTTTTTTAAGTTATTAATAAAATATAGTAAGTCATTTTATCATAAAACGCGTTGAGATTCTTCAAAGATCTATTGAAAATCACAAAAATGTGATATTTTATTGAATCTGGTTTACATTATTCCAGTACAGCGATTGAAAACTTCTATTAATTACAACTGGACTCATATAAACCTACACAGAAAACCACCTTTCATACTAGGTGCATTTATTTTCCATTTGTAAACGCTGACTTCGATCGCTGGAATGGAATTATGTAAACCGAGCTTAAAATCACGGATTCATTTGACATAAAAAATATTTTTAGAATAAATTTTATGAATTTGTAAATAAATAGAACTGTGATTAATTAAAAATCAAAATGTACTAAAAATTTCATTTAAAATAAATGTCAACAATTACAATAAACACATATGAATTAATTAAATTTTCAAATAACCTCAGAGTTTGGGATTAATATTGATTTTCATAACTAAAATGGACAAAATTCATTCTAATTGAAAAAAAAATCTTTTTCTACATGTTACGTCAGTGTAAACCGACCGTTAGCTTACTTAGTGACGTCATCAAGTTACAGTATAAGCATAAAAAGTGCTACATCTATATAGCATATTACCCTGCACTGTGATACACGATGATATTTTATGTGACTGCTTTAGAAATAAGAGAAAAAAGAAAATACAATAGACAGTTTTTAAAATTGTCTATGCTTTTGTGTTGCTATAAAAAATCTTTGTTTAAAGGTTTTAATAAAAGAAATATGAGTTATTTTTTTTAGGTACGATTTTCGGAAATTCTTCTCTTTGATTTTAAATAAAAAACGCGTTATCAATTTTTTTGTTATTTTTGGAGCGAAATTGAGATTTTTTTTAAATTAATAATTCGTTGTTAATTTTTTATTCATATAATCATTGTTGCAAGTAGATATAAGATTCGTCATTTAAAATATCAACGTGTCCACGCTACATATATCTAAATTTGTTTTTTTTTTTTAATAATTACACTGTTAGAGGCAGTACAAGCGAGCTATTGGCAACAAAAATTCCAGTCTAACAAAGATAAAGGGCTCTTGCATTAGTTCCACGTCCACATTCCTGTCTAAAAAGGCATACTAAATGAGGTATATATCACAATGTACAGAATCACGCAACCCCACTATCTTGTGTGTGGATACGTTTTTTTTCATTTCTATGATGATCTGGTGTTGATTTTAATATATCCGGTTGTCCGTGCGAGACGCGCGTGTCGTGTGCGAAGGAGGCGTGTGAACTTAGTGTGAGTGTTGCGTTCCGCTCTGAGCCTAACGTCATGGTGGTGGCGTGCGAGTTGAGTGTGTTGTGTGTGTGCGTGTTGTGTGTGTGTGTGTTGTGTGTGTGTGTGTGCGTGTGCGCGTGCGCGTGCGCGTGGTGCGGGGTGTGTGCGTGCGGCAGGGTGGCGGGGCTGCAGGGCTTGCGCACGGAGCGGTGCGAGCCGTGCCGCGTGAGGGAGTTGAGGGGCGTGGCGTTGCCGGCGCGGATCGCGTTCTTGTAGTCGGCGATTAGATGCGTTAGTTCTACCATCTGGAAATTTTATTTAGTTTGTTAGAGTTTGTAGCATAAACGGCTGAACGTATCTCGATGAAATTTAGCACAGATGTAGAGGATAGACTGGAAGAACACATACGGTATATACTTTTGGTTTTATTAATTCCACGCGGACGGAGTCGCAGGCGAAAGCTAATGATAATGTTATTTATTTCATAAATCAGAGTTTCACACTTCCTTTGAGACATTTATACATCAATCTCCCTAACGCTAACATGTCCTCAAAACCATATGTCAATTTGATTTTATTTTATTTTATTGAAATTAATAAATGAATTGCCTGTAGGTGTCACTAAATCATATTTAAATGTTTTTATTTTGTGATTTAGCTTATTTTATAAGTAAAGATGGAGTTTATTTATAATTTTATATGTCAATACAAGGACATCAAGTCGCGTACTAAGCATGACAAAAATAGTACCTTTCTAAGAAGTTACCGGTGAAAAAATATTGTACACAAATATCTTTATATGAAATATAGCTTATGTCATTCAGTAATAATGTAGCTTTTTAATGGTCAAAGATTTTTTGAAATCGGTTCAGTAGTTTTTGAGTCTACCTATTACATAAAAATACAGATTTTTCCTGTTTATTAGTAGTAACTAGATGTAAATTAAGTTTTTAACTTACTTTAGGCTTGTTGAGGCTGACCAGCATCTTATGCACAGGACTTGTTGAATCTTCTGCGTCTATTAACATCATCAAGTCGTCCTGAGAACAAAAAAAAACAAATTTTAATAAATCTGCGACAAAGAATTTTTTGTTTCAGAATATTTCGAACTAGCTCTTGTTCGTGACCTCGTCCACATGAAATAAAGATAAATAGTAAATAGCCTATGTTGTGATAACGTAGCTTTTTAATTGTGAAAGAATTTTTGAAATCAGCCCAGTAGTTATTGAGTTATTTCATATATAAAAATTCAAAAATACATTTTTTCCACTTTACACATAGACTAGTAGTCTTCACGACTTTGTCTGTGCGGAATTAAAAAAAAAACTATCAATGATTTATATGAGTACTATAGCTAATTATTCATATTATTACATATTAATCTGTTTTTCTTTCAATTTGTTCTTTATCTATACCAAAAGCTAGATTTGTTATGTCTTATTGGTGGTATTTAACAAACATCCATCTAAATTTTCGTAATACTATACTTATTGTAACTCATAATTGAAAGCTAGTAACAAATATATCTTACATATTTGTTACTAGCTTTCGCCCGCGACTCCGTTCGCGTGCAATTAAAAAAACAAAAATGATTAGCCTATGTGTTCTTTCAGACTACCCAAACCAATTATCATCGAAAACCGTTCAGACGTTTAGGCTACAAACTCTAACATCCATCCATCCATCTAAACTTTTGCATTTATAACAATAATAGACACATACTTGTAGTCCGCCGAATAATCCAATGGAGTTGAGCGCATATCTGCCGATGACACTCATGGAGGCCAACTCTAACACCGTGACACCCTCCTCTGACACCGCCAGCCATACTAAAGATAGATCTGGCTGCTTTATCTGGAATGGTTCAAAAATATTTTAATTAGTACAAATTAGGAATAACATTTTTTTGGCATTTTTAGCTATTATAAAATAATACATATTCTATTATTTAATTGTTTAAGTTCAATTGCAAATATCATACTTCAAATGCTAAAATGACAAGGAAACCTTTGCCATTGGCTAACAATACAGTTACCGTAGTAATAATAATTCTTTACTTGTAGTTTTTGTCTTTTTCTACAGATTATTTCAATTTATTTACTCCCTAAGTATAGCATGAAAATAGCCTATAGTCGTAAGTGTATAACTTTGTGTTAATATAAGAATTTGAATAAATAATTAAAGTATGGACTAGCTGTTCCCGTGCTATTCATATCAACAGCATAAAATTATTTTTTAATTGTTTACATGTGTCAAATTGTCTATTGCAAATGTCAAAATGACATGACAAAACTCGGCAATCTTGCTTCCTTGATGTTGGCAGCAACTTATGGTTTCTTTCCCACATTAGGGTTTTTATCCAAAATATTTATCCCCTAAGTTTAATGACGTAAAAACATATAGCTTAAAGCGTGACGTAAGTGTAGGACTTTTTATTAAATAAAGAGTTATTCAAAAATATGCTGTAATTGCTGACATCTTAGGCAACAAAGAAGTGTGTTCTCACCCGCGCTTGGAACAGCGTAGCGCCGAAGAAGGGCCATTTCCTGGTACAATTGAGGTAGATGCGGACGCAGTCGGCGGTGCTTCGACCTTTCAGTGCTATCCACTTTGATCGCAGCTTTTCTTCTATATCCCTGTTAAATAAACGCTGTATTCGTATTATAAATATAAAAAAAGTTTTACTGTGGTAGACTTTATTTCAAAAACCTTCGCAGAACGTTCACCTTTGTTAAACCTTACACAGTTCTGGTTCTGGGTAGAATTTTTACTATGTTTCGAGCTGATAAAATTAAATTATAATAATAAAACGTAAGCAACCGTTCCGACCTAGGCTGGTTTTTCAGTCGAAAATAAAACCGACTTTACTCCTTGTTTCGGCTGTTTACGTACAAAATTGTAGAAATCTTATTTTAGATTAAAATTAACCAAACGACATACAATCACTCGAGTTTCGGTTAAACCGAAAATTTCGGCTGTATTTTGACCAAAACCGAAACTATAATTGAACCGTGCCGAACCCGAACTCGAAAGGTTGGTCAGTCACCAATATCATCGCCATTATCACAAGGTCACTATACGTCTCCACTGAGGGGGCTCGGAGCCCACCCTGAGTTAGAGTGACTAGACCTTAGTCAAAAAAGTTGGCTAAGTGCGGTATGGTTGACTCCACACATATCTTTGAATTTTCTTTCTGATATGCAAGCATCACGATGTTTTGCCTTTACCGTAAGAATGTCGGGTAAATGTAAATATGAAAATCACATTGGCACATGTCGGGACTCGAACCCAAGACTTGTAGATTGCAAGTCAAAAAAATTAGAGTAATATACAAGTAATAGTACCTAAGTTCGTCATTATTGAGTCCCGCGCGGTATCTGTAGGGGTAGAAGCGGTGCGCGAGCGGCTGCGCGTGGTGCGCGCTGGCGGGCGCGTGGTCGCCCATGTCCAGCTGCGCCATCAGCGCGCCCAGCTCCGCCGCCAGCTCGCGCGTCACCGGGAACCGCCCGCCCACCACTGACACAGCATCTTACTATCATCACCACCTCACTATGTCCCACCGAGGGGCTCGGAGCCTACCCGAAGTTAGGGTGACTAGGCTATAGTCAACCACGCTGGTCCACTGTGGGTAGACTTCGCACATAGCTTTGAATTTCTTTCCTTCACCGTAAGAAGGTCGGGTAAATTATGTACATATGAAAATTTCGAGAAATTGAAAATGACATTGGTACATGGAGGGATTCGAACTCTGTAGACTACAAGTCAAGTGCTTAAACCACTGAACCACCGACGCTCTTACCTATCTCAATTCAAAATATATATCGATGGATGGGCTATTTCTTTTAAGCGTCATTAAGGTTAATGTTCAGTAGAACCATTCAAAGATTTCATTTTTAGAAAAAAAAACGATACCTACATTTTGCTTGTTTCGTTGAACGGGCATACATAGCAAATACGAGATTACCCAGAATTTGCGGACAGACAGACAGACAAAATTTTTTTAAATGCGATTCGAAATACAATTTTTCTTTTAATATTACAAAGAGACAGTACAATTATATGACATGTATAGATGTGTTGAGGTGTACCTTGGTGGTTGACCTGGTAGCAGAGCAGCAGGCGCTCCTTGTCGGTCTCGGCGCGCACGGCGCTGCGGAAGTACAGGCGGTTGCGGTACGTGAGCCGCACCACGCGCGAGTTCTCGAACTTTCCCGACCCCTTCTCGCGCAGCGCCGTCTCCCACTTCGAGATCACGTCGCACAACTGCATAGACAAACAGTGGTCAGTGCAGGGCCGGCTCGCCCCCAGTAATACCACGACCTCAGAAGACAGACGTGAAGTTGGAGTAATTCCGCGTACTCTCTGATGAGTACGGTGCTGGAGGCCCAACTTTAGTCCTTTTTTCCTTCCTTCCCACCCTTAAGATTAGGTTGGGGAGGGAACGTCGATTTGACGACGGAAGAGACGCATAGGAAGGGGAAACATATCTTTATGTGCGTCTCCTCCCCCGTAGATTAAGGGTAGGCAATGCATCCACTATTGCGAATGTCTATGGGCAGTGGCCGCTTCGCCATTTAGGCGGATTCAGGTGGCCGCTTGTTCATTTTCCACCTTATAATATTAAAAAAAAAAATACTAATATTATTATTTAAGTATATGGAGGTACTATAAAGTGATTTCTAAAATGGCCCAGGTTGACTACCTACAGCGGAGGTCTCGATCGTTAGAAACAGATTTCGGTTACCACCAAAATTTAATCTGATTTCAAACTTAAAAATTAAACATTGGAATTATCTCTGGTTGCAAATATATGGGGATCCTTTGAAAGGGTCTACGAAAATTTGGAAACCTTTTTTCTAGAGGATTAAATGTACCTTTTTATCAGGTTTAATGTGATGTTCTAGATCCTTCTCTATGGGGTCGTCAGAGAACAATGCGAAGCCCGAAGCGGCGGCCTCGCGGCAGCCCAGCTCCGAGCTCAGCGTCGACAGGAACTCCTCCACCGTCGTCGAACCATCGAAACTTATCACCTGTAAACAAAACATGAAAAATAACGTTGTTTAAAATGTCTACTAAAATCAAGAAATTAGAATTGTCTTAAAAATAAGAGCTTAAACAACGCATTAATTCAATTATATGATAAAATTGATATTACCCTATCTATGTGGAGTATGTCTCACTCTTACACCATCAATTTCATATCTCCCTTCTCTCTCATGTAACGAAATGTGACTAAGATGTGCGTAACTAGTCCTATATCATTCTAAATTGAGACAAATACACAATTTTCATTGCACAAATCCAATACTTGCATATTAATGTCGGAATGTTTCTATTTGAAAGAACGAGACAACATATTACTTCTTACCAATATTACAAGTGGGAAAATAAAGATTGATGGATGTTAGAGTTTTTAGCCTAAACTACTGAACGGATCTTGACGAAACTTAGCATAGACGTAGAACATAGTCTGAGAGAAGACATAAGCTACTTACTACTTATTTTTTAATTTCTCACAAACTAAGTCGCGGGCAAAACCTACTATGTTAAAAAAATATATAACTAGTAAATATGATTACCTGGTATGTATTATTGAGCATATGTACAGGTATCGCGTGCGGCAGACAGTGGTGGTAGGGGTTCTTGAGTAGTATAGAAAGGACCTCCATACGAGAGGGTTTGTCCTCCCTCCCTCCATTACGTATCGTACGCTCAAGTGCGCGTGCGCAGTACGCCGCGTACTTACCGCACTCCGTCCTATTAATTAAAAACGTAGTATTTACATAATAAAACAAAGATTTAAAAATATATAGAAAAGGCGTTGACACTTCACATGAGATCTTTTTCACATAATCCTCATAGCCTCAAAACCACGTGTCAATTAATTGTATTTAAATTAATTCCCAATTAGTGTAATTAAGTAATATTTAAGTGTTTATATTTTTTGTAACAATAATTATTTTATTTCATTAAAAAGGGAGCTTATTATAATTTTGTAAAATGTTTTATTAATACACGAGATGGTACTAAACTTGACAACTATATACCTTTCAGAGAAAGTACCGGTGAAAATTTTTTGTTCATTATGCCTCGTCTATATATTGTTTAAATGTCTGTAATGAACGGATACATACTGTTAACCTATGTTATAACCATTTACAATGTTCACAAATAGAGTAAGTGGTTAGAGTGGTATGGGCATGTTATGAGAAGGGATGAATCGCATGTAACAAGATAATTACTTGGGAGAAACTGTGCTTGTTTTTCATTTTAAATCAGTCCTCGTAGATTCTAGGGGGTTTACCTAATAATAATTGATCAGTGTATAATAAAACTTACTTAGAATCAGCGTGTCTACTGAGATGCAGCTTCAAGTACCATAGTAACCTATTATTTCTTGGCACAAAGAGGCTTACAGCGAGCGCGAGTAGCTGCCAGCCTTGAACGAAGCTGTACGTAGGCGGGTTACTTTTGCAGTCCACTGACAGTAGAGGAGCCTGCAATATATCAAGTATTTTAAACTACCCACATTTAAATGTGGGTAGTCGTACAATTTACTGACTTGGTTGACTTTCGTATCACACAAAACCTGAAACTGCTTTTTATCAACTCAAACGAATGTTCCGCACTTTTCTCATATGACATGACTTAAAGACAAAATGACATTTTGTAAACAAAAGAAATTCGTATTGGCTTTCGAAATTATGATGAAAAAAAAAACATTTAAGACTCTCACTAGTTTTAACAAACATACGGTCGGAGGCTGCAGAATATTTAACCTGAAGTCATCTTAAAAACCCGAGCAAGCATTTATTTAAAACCTTATTACTATTAGATTTTTTCAAACCCATGGTCAACCTATTATAAGTACAGGAACGTTTTTTCAATCTGTTGCGGGCGTTAACACCCCTTGTAGAAGATCCCAAAAAACCCCGAAATACAATAGAATAAAATCCTTCAATAACAACGGAGTAAAACGCTTGCGTGAGTTAACACGGTACAGCGCTATATAGTCCATATTTCAGAACTAAATCATTGGTACTTTACCGTTTCTACAATAAACAGTACTAAATCCATTTATAAGTCAACCTGGGCTCATACCCCTAAAGCCATTTATAAGTCAACCTGGGGTCAAGTGGCGTACTGTTGCCTAGGTAACATTATCCTATTACCTGTATCGAGCTGGGCGAGCCGGCGGCGTGCGGCGGCAGGTCGCCGCTCTTAGCGTCGCCGACAGACGACCCGCCCGTGTCGCAAGTGAACAACGACTGAGTCGCGCACAGCAGCAGTTGCTGTGCAAATGAAATGTTGGTGTTCGTACGAGGGGGGATATACATATATATACTAACGACTTGTCTATATGGGGTAAATTATATCCATAGTTAATCATGCTCTGTTTTGGGCTTATAGTTTTCTTTAAGGACTGGGCGTATGTTTTAGATCTTTCAGAGTACTATTAATACAAATTATTGATGTTTACTAGATTTTAAAGCACTGTTTAAACGCAATTTCTAACCTACATTACTTTGATTTATAATTAAGAAAAAAATTAATATCTATTGGAATAAAGTGTATTTTTAAGTGTCATCTATTCAGGATATAAATTATTAAAATCAATCAATTTTTTATAGTATTTTTTGCATGTTAGTTGCAGTGCTATGCCAATGAATAAGTTAAAATTGAATTATAGTTACCAATAAATTTTGTCCCATCCCATTTCTATGTACGTGTCTATAATACATTGTGCTTTAATAAAGTATAACTGCAATATATCTAATTTATTTAGGATACAAAATTATCTAGTGAACTGTACACAATTAAAAATACAATTAAAAAAATAACCTCATGATAATAGTCAAAAGATTGATTTCCTAGGTTCTATTCTGGAAAAAAAAACTTTCTTAATATTCATTTGTGTAAATTTCATTATAGATTATATAATCTATACTAATATTATAAAAAGGTAAGATTTGTATTTTTGTATTTATTGAAATAACTCAACTGAACTGATTTTAAAAATTCACCGTTAGAAATATAATTTATGTGTAAGTAACATTTTAACTATATTACAACATACACATTTTTTATTACATTTTAATTGCATTCAGACGAAGTCGCGAGCAACAGTTAGTTCTAAATAAAATCATTAAATTATTTAACAATAAAACTGTTGCTAAATTATATTCAAGTTAAAAGTTTTGTCTAATCAAATCTGTATATTTCTAAAAAAAACTTAACTTGTAGTAAATTATTTACAAAACTAGATATATGCAGTTATATAACCTTAAACCTATAACTTACCTTTAACAGAAGTAATAACTGAGTCATAAATCAGACTAATACAAACTTGCAACATCAATCCGTATTAAAAAAGGGGTACCAACAGTGCGAGGAAACTAGCTATGAGTATGAATGATATGTATACGATAAATAAATAAAAAAAATATTCATTCCCTACAACTATGGGTAAGGGTAACATTCGGGGATAAAAGTAGATAAAAAATATGGGGAAAAATTTACACCAACATTCCATTTGAAAGTGCGACGAATTAAATGCTTGTTTTTCGTTATGGCAACATTATCTTGCAGTTGCAAAATTATTTGACAGTAACGCGAAATAGTATGACAGTTGACGTTTCCGTGGTAATGTTGCCAGAACCGTACGATCAATGTGGAATAAAAATTATTCCATAGACAAAAACTGTCGTACAAATTTTATAGTTATAAAATACGATATATCATTTTTTCAAAAGCCAATAAAATTACAAACACTATTCCATATTGATCAACCACTTGACAGAAGCGAATTACATATTTCATGAAACAGCGCGAAGCGTTTATCAAAAACAATGGTTTGTTAGTGTATATTTAATTTAATCGCAAAAAATTACACCAAGCCTTTACACGTGTCTCCTGAGCACTAGATTTAGCTTGACTTAAAGCACTAAAAAAATCTAGCCTTTCACATTAGCGGAAAGCCAAACTTTAGTATTATTCTAAAGTATATATTTTTCTACTATTTACAAAGTGATTACAAATTTAGTGATGACTGACGTAATAATGGCATATGAGAAAAGCATTGAAGCATTGCTTGAGCGTAGGCAGAGAATATAAAGCGTGTTTTATTTGATTCGTTACAATTTATTTATTTACAATCAGTTTTCATATTTAAAATTCACATCAACAGAAAACAAAAAATATGCTAATAAAATGACGTAAGGGGATTTACTTTGACAGCTGTCAATTTAAACAACAGATGAAAAATAGAAATGTTTTTCCATTTTCATGACTCGATAAAAGGAACTGAACAATAAAAAAATATGTGAGAAATATGAAGTCTGATTAATCATTTTTTATGCATAATTTGCATTATTTAGTTTTTTTTTTATTAAATTATTATTGATTAAAAATACTTTAATGACACTTACATTAAGACAGTTTTTCTGCTTAATAGCAAAGTAAAAAACACAAAGGATTGCTCCTATGTCTGCATTTAATAATATGTTTTATTCTTACTACATATTTATTTAGATCCTTAGTAGATATTATCTTGTAAAATATAGGGTTAGTAAGACATAGGATCATTCTTTTAATTAGTGATTTTGCGAAAGATGCGCTTTCTTATTAGTCCTCTTCAATAGTAAAACATTTTTTTGGTTATCACTTAAGCTAATTTTTATACAGAGATATGATATTCTGTCTAATAAGAGTAAGCTTCAAAAAATTATTAACTAATAATTTTTTGAAGCTAAAAACTTTTAGGTTATTTTTTCTCTTCAAAAAAGGACCAGTGTCATATCTGGTTCACATTTGGTCAATAAAGTTGGACGTTCAAAAAATACCAACTGGCGCCAGTGAGTCCAGCATGGCTTGCACTGTCCAACTATACTGGTCAAGTGTGAACCAGACATTCTAAATAAAAAAGGGCATCTCTAAAAAAAAACAACTTACGCTTTTAAGCTTAGCCTTGTGCGGTGCGATCTTCGTGCGGGCGAGCCGAGCCGACCTGTCGGGCCTGTTAGACCTGTCGGGCCTGTCGGCGTCGGGCCTGTCGGGCCTGTCGGTGTCGGTGCGGGTTACCTGCACGCCGTGCTTGGAGTGCGTGTGCGGCGCAGTCTGCTTGGCGAGGCAGGCCGCCAGCTCCGCCTGCAGCTCGCCCACCTCCAGGCACTGCTGCAGCGCGTTCTGCGCCAGCACCACGTGGTAGTCGATGCCCGCCTGCTCCACCGCCACCGACATGAACAGCTGCACGCACTGCACACAAACTGACGTCAGTGGGGAAACTGGTGTTCTACAATAACACCTAATCGTTTCAACATTTGACACGACGCGGCATAAAAAATAATACAACGTAGCTGTAATATATGTACGAAAAAAATGTCGGTTAGATGTCGCTTTTTACTATCCCTTTTTTGCACTTACTTATCTAATTAGTTATTTGTGGGAAAAGGCGAGTTTATCTAGCGTGAACAACGAAGATTTCCGCGACTGTGCCAAAAATCGAATAAATCTAGCGATTTTCTAATCACCCTATACGTAAAATGACGTAATGGTATGTGGAAAATGTATGTTCCACTGTTATCGACATAAATTGCATGAATACGTAGTGTATTGAACCTCTTTAGTTGATTAAACTTTTTCAATTTGAACTTAACAACCTATAAACGCTATATTTTAAAAAAGATGACAGGTTTTTACCGTCGACGCGTAAGGATATTATTAAAATTTTTTGACAGGGCTATAAGTTTTTACGTATTCTTATTGGTCTAAATATGTCGCTGTCAAGAATTTAGTTAACATATTTTCCGACTGACACAAGATCCTTGTGGAGACAGACATATTAAAAGTCGTGCGGAAACATTTTTTAGAAATCAATTTAACAACTAAATGGTGCGTGAAAGAGAGAGAGAGAGAGATAGAGAGAGAGAGGTGGGGGGAGAGAGATGATGGCTTCAAAACTCTAACAAACGAAAAAAAAATTGTCTCCTTAAAATAATACGTAAATGTGGCAACAAAAAGTTATCTAAAATCTATAGCATTCGTTTTATTCAAGCAATATCATTTCTATATACATACTTTGAATAGCTTTAAAGCCTCCGCCTGCAGCGCCTCTGAGTTGAGTGACGTCAGCGGTGACGTAATATTCTCCTTTGAGTACAACAACGTCGGATGTCGCCACAACACGCAATCTGAAACACATTAACATTCTATATAAATATTGGATAAATTAAATAACAACAACAATATTCAAAGTGAAACTTTTAGTGGGGATGTAATGAACTTTATAGTGGGGAAGTAATGAACCTTTCAGTGGGGATGTGATAAACCTTTCAGTGGGGATGTGATGAACCTTTCAGTGGGGATGTGATGAACCTTTCAGTGGGGTAGTAATGAACCTTTCAGTGGGGATGTGATGAACCTTTCAGTGGGGATGTGATGAACCTTTCAGTCGGGTAGTAATGAACCTTTCAGTGGGGATGTGATGAACCTTTCAGTGGGGATGTGATGAACCTTTCAGTGGGGATGTAATGAACCTTTCAGTGGGGATGTGATGAACCTTTCAGTGGGGATGTGATGAACCTTTCAGTGGGGATGTGATGAACCTTTCAGTGGGGTAGTGATGAACCTTTCAGTGGGGAAGTAATGAGCCTTTCAGTGGGGTAGTGATGAACCTTTCAGTGGGGAAGTAATGAGCCTTTCAGTGGGGATGTGATGAACCTTTCAGTAGGGATGTAATGATCCTTTCAGTGGGGAAGTAATGAATCTTTCAGTGGGGATGTAATGAACCTTCCAGTGGGGATGAGATGAACCTTTCAGCGGGGAAGTAATGAACCTTCCATTGGGGGTGTGATGCACCGTTCAGTGGGGATGTGATGAAATTAGTTGTTAGTAGTTACTAACTCGGGTCTCCGTCGGTCTCCATGAGCTTGTGCACGAGGTGCTCGAAGTGCGTGCCCTGGCTGAGCGCGCCGCCGCTCACCACCGTCAGCTGGTACAGCCACGCGTCCTTCTCCGCCTTGCTCTCGAACAGCAGGTACGTGGGGCCCTGCACATGCACTCTTATAGTGGGTCGGCAGTGTGTAATGCTCTTATAATTCACACAATTGTATAACAGACATTATTATATTAATATTATAAATGCTAAAGTTACATTAGCGGGAGTTACATAATACGTTATTTAAAATTAAAGTGAAAAAATCTATAAAGAAATGAAACTTTAATGTAGTATAAATATTTATAAACTTAACTGGACTATTGGTGTAAAATTGTATTACGCTTAAAATTGTTTTTCATCAAGTAAATTTATGTTAATTCTTAAGATAATAAATATCATAAACCACAAAGTTAAGATGGATGGATATTTGGAGTTTGTAGCGTAAACTGCTGAACGGTTATTTGATGAAAGGTATAAGTGTAAAAGTATAGTCTGGAAGAACACATAAGGTTTTTACTTTCTTCTTTAATTCGTTGTCGCGAGATAAAGCTAGTTAATATAATAAATGCGAAAGTTTATATAGATAGATGTTATAATATTCAAAACAGCTTAATAGTTATTGATGAAATCTGGCATAGATGTAAACTAAAATCTGAAAGAAGCCTACTTACATTTTTTTTAATTTTGCGAATTAGTTGTTACCTAACTAATATTATAAATAGATCTCTGTACGGGCGAAATTAAATTATTTTTGGATGAATATTTCCACTTATCTCTAAAATGGAACAACAAATGACATTTGTCACAGATGAACAACTTGTCTTGAAAACCACAAGCTTATTAAGTTAATTCGAAAATTTGGATCAATGGTTGGTTTTTTACTGTATATTTCTAAACCAGAACGACGAATATCGATGAAATTTGTCACATATAGTGTGGAAAATCATTTTATTAGTTGTAAACTGACCGCGGGCAGCTGGTGCTGCGGGTAGATGGCGACGGTGAGGTGGCTGTGTGCGTCGTCGTTCTTCTCCTCGGAGTCAGAGTCGGAGGTGTGCTCCACATCCTCCACGCGCGCGTCTCGCATGTTGATCTGCCCAGTAGGGTTCTGAAACATCATTATTAAAACTATTAATTCATATTACTCATATAATAAACTACTTTTTTAGAAGAAATTTCAATTGCAAATGTCAAAATTCAAATACACTGACAACGAAGCCCTTTGACATTGAATATCATGGCAATCTTGCTTCCTTGATGTTAGCTTGTAGTATATGGTCCCTTTCCCACATTAAGTTTCTTTCCCAATTTATTTATCCCCTAAGCTTAATAACGTGGAAATACGTAGCCTAAAGCGAGTCATAACTTTAGGACCATTTATTAAAAAAAAGAATTCTTCAAAAATATGCTGTGATTGCTGCCATCCTACATAAAAAAGAAGTGTATATTTACGCTTAATAAAATTAGTACAGAAGTAAAGATATAGAAGCGAAAATTTGGATGGATGTATCTCGATGAAATTTGGCATAGATGTAGAGGAAAGTCTAAAATAACTTATAGATTACTTTAATTCTACGCGGACAGTATCAGGGGTCAAGTAACTTGACACAAGCGTAGAAAAGACACCATCACTGACCTGATCCCCAGGGGACTTGAAGTAGAGGAACATCTTCCCGATGAGCACGCACCAGCTCTTCTTGGCGTGGCCGTTCTTCACCTTGGTCAGCCAGCCCTGGATGGTCGGCTTGTTGTCCTCCTTGCTCAGCAGCAGCTTCGTCGCGTTCCTTCTCTGCACATTCTGGAATTATACATAAGAAACTATTATCCACTAAACAAAGGTTTTCTATGGAAAATTACATTTATTTTTTTAATAAATTTCATATTTATTTTATGTTACAATTGAGAGCAAAAGCAAATACATATTTAGTAATTTTTAGGTTTCAAAATATGCATATCAAATAGTACCAACATTTAATGCTACAATATATGCCAAAAAGGGAACTGAGGTATATTTGATATAACTCTAGGAAACACCCCTGCAGACATTAGGAACCCCCTTCAGACACTAGGGACCCCCATTTCAGACACT
>NW_013525224.1:1614147-1633238 GCF_000836215.1 Papilio polytes
GGTGTTGGCCAGCAAGCCATGACTGGACTGCTGGATGCTCGGCAGCATGCTCGGCAACATGCTCGTCATCGTCACGTTGTTCATTGGCATCTGATTTGATGAGTGGCCACCTGAAAATATTTTTATTAATTTATTAAACAAAATATTCCTCCTTTCTAAGCGTCTCTTCCGCCACTTTTCCTTCCCATCCTGTCCTTAAGATAAGGGGTAGATAAAAAGGGACTAAAACTAGGTTTTAGTTAGCGCACTCATCGGACTGTACGCGGAATTACATTCACTTCACGCCTGTCTTTTGTGTGGTCGTGTTATTTCACTGAGCGAGTTGGCCCTAATGTGAGAAGATGTTAAAACGGTCTCTACTACGAGGAAATAAAGTAAACCGAGTTTGTTAATAACTAGCTGTTCCTGTGCGGCGTCATCCGCATAAAATTATGAAAATGTTATTTTATTGTTTACATTTGACAAATTATCAATAGCAAATGTCTAAATGACATGGTATGACAAATCTTGATAATCTTGCTTACTGGATGTTGGCAGCAACTTATGGTCTCTTTCCTGCATTAGGGTTTTTATCCAAAATATTCACTCCTAAGTTTAATGGCGTGTAAATATATAGCCTTTATCGTGGCGTAAGTGTAGGGCTTTTGATTAAAAAATGAATTATTCTAAAATATGCTGTAATTTCTGACATCTTAGGTAACAAAAAAGTGTGTGTTTACGATTTATTATAATAGTATAGAAGTATAGTACGATGGTATTGCCTTATTTAGTTAGAAGTCATTTTGAAATCAATTGAAACCGTACACAAAATCGATTATAGTTATAACGAGTAAACTTGGGCAGTTATATTAGTATAGATTGACTTACCATAGTTGTGGTGCGGCGTGTTGTGCGCGGTGACGCCCAGCGACTCCTCCCCGTCCGAGGAGTCGTCGGACGAGTCGCCGGTGAACGGCATCGACCTGATCTGACTGGCGCGCTGCCACACACACATATATATATACAAGACAAAACATTACCATTCAAAAATACTTCCAAAATAATGTTTTGTTAACCATATAGACAATAAGATAAATATTTATTATTATTGCTGTTTGTTTTAAGAAACGTTTTGAGTGTGTTTAGAGAATTTTTATGCTTGTAAATAAAAATATAGTAAAAGGTGATTTTAGCATTTATCTTAATCTTAAGCGATTTAGGATTTACCGAATTTCATCTTACTAATATTATAAAAGCGAAAGTTTACATGGATGGATGTATGTTAGAGTTTTTAGCATAAAACTGAACGGATTTCAATGAAATTTGATACAGACATAGAGGATGGTCTGGAACAACACATATACTACTTACTATTGTTATACATATAATTTATCCGACTTTTTACAGTGAAGGAAAACATCGTGATGCACATGCAAAAAATTCAAAGATATGTGTGAAGTCAACCCACAGTGCAGTGTGTTTGACTAAGGCCCAGTCCTCCCTTAGGGTAGACTCCGAGCCCTTAGTGGGAAGTGAATTGGGATATAAAAGTACTTTAATTATAATAACTTACTCCTTTCACTGTAGCATAAACTGGTACAGATATATCTTGATAACTGGTCGATTCGTGCATAGGACGCGGACAGGGTGGGGGACTCAGTTCCTCTTCCACTGACTGTTGGAGACCGTCGTCTGCCACCTGAAAGATTAAAAAAAAACAAATTAGATTAACATACGAAGTGAGTAATACTATGAAATATATCAAATATATAGAGGAGGCATAGGCACTTTATTTGAAATATTTTTCATGTAATCCTCATGGATATTATTCCTACTCCTCAAACCCACATATCAATATATTTCATTGTGTTCAAATTAACTCCCAATAGATTTTATAAAATAATGTATGGCGACTTGACGTTTTTAGTATTTCTTTAGTTACAATATAAAGCTTGTTCAGTGCAAAATACAACTTCTTTGGCTGACAAGAAGTATGAATACAGCCAAAGAGGTTGCATACTGGCCACCAAGCCTTTAGTATTTTTTTTTATTAAAAAAGAAAGTAAAACAAAAGAAGGAAAAAATCTATAACGGGCAAGATGTGATCGATATAGTTTTGTAGAATGATATTGTAAATATCATATGTAAATAAAAGTTGTTTTTGTTAATAGAAAAAAATTGTATTTTTGGCTGCCTATCGGTAACAAGTTAAACAATGTTCTAAAGATGTTAATAACAACATATTGGTATATGTGGCTGGTGTACAATAAATACATGCAATTAAATGATTACATTTTATAACATTGTTTAACAATAAAAGTAGTTCATTACAATTTTGTGAAATATTTCATAATGTCAGGGTCACAAAGTGTACTAAAGATGACAGCTAATATTTTCTAAATATGTTTTGTTTATTTACTTTTTATTTTTGGTTAATAAATGATATTTTATTTATTTACATACATGTAAGAAGAAATACCTGTAAAATTTAGTTCATTGTGTCGTCTATGTTATTTAACGTGTATAGTAATTAATAAAGGAGTGTTATGTAACTGTGATAAATAAATAATACCTGGTATATCTTGGCTTCCCAGCTGGGGAAGCGGTGCAGGGGCGGCGTGGGCGGGCGAGGGTTGTCGGAGGCGGAGCTGTCCGCGGTGGAGCCACGACTATGGCCTTGCACCACGACGTTCACCGCGCCTTGCCACGCCGGCGTGCGCTCTGGTACACCAGTTAAAATATACATAATAAAAGGAAAACTGACATAAATCTTACTAATATTATAAATGTGAAAGTTTAGATAGATGGATGTATGGATGGATAGATGGATGTTTGTTTGAGTTTGTAGCCTAAACGGCTTAACGAATTTCGATGAAATTTGGCATAGATGTAGAATATAGTCTGGAAGAACACATAGGCTATTCATTTTTTTTCAATACCACGCAGGCGGAGTCGCGAGCGAAAGCGAGTATACTATAAATTATAAAGATAATAAGATTGCTGCACAAGCAAAAGCAGCAGAAAAAGAAAATAATAAAAAAACATGATCTAATCGGAACTTTCATACTAAATTTAAATACTTTACTGACTAAAGTCATTAAGGTAACGATAAAAACTAGAAAGAATATTAACACTATTCGTTGTTACTCAGAAACACAGAAAACTTATTGGACAAACAAGGTGGCAAACGAGCAAGCGGACACCTGAAACCACTAAAATGGCGAAGCGACCGCTGTCCATAGACATCCGCAATTGCAGATGAGTTGCCTACTATTATACAACGGAGGAGGAGACGCACATAAAGAGGACATTTCCTCTTCCTATGCATCTCATCCACTTCCCCTTCCCAACCTTTCCTTATAAGAAAAGGGCGGTAAAGAGAAAGGGATTTAAATTAGGCCTACTTACTAATGTTAGCTTTTTTACTATTTTTTATGTATTCTGTATTCTTAACCAACAAGGTCAGAGTTTTACTAGTCGTCACAACGGAACGTTCGATATATTTGCGTTGTCGCATTGGAGTTCAGTTTGTGTGTTTTAAAATTTACAAGTATTGTTAATATGGCCGTCCGTCTATGTTTTAAAGGAAGTCATTTGTGGAAATATCTTGCACTATGTTATTCTTTATTTCCCCGCGGACAGAATCGCGGGCGAAAGCTAGTAATAATAAAAAGAAAACTATAAACAGTAGAAAGTACGTCTTTGTTCGCATTTTAAATGTCAAATTCCATACCTCTGCTAGGAGTATAAATCTCAGCGTAATCGTGTGTCGTATCACCATCAGTCGATGTGTTAGGGGTAGTTGGCAGTACTACTAAATTTTCTACTGCAGCCTGTAGCAAAAAACATTGAGATAGTTAGAACTATGAGTTTTTTTTGTTTTCTGTTCTATTTTATTTAGTTGATGTTTTGTAAATTTTGTGTTTGTTGGATAATAAATGGTATTTTATTATTTACCTTATAAAATAAAAACAAGTATTGTGCACAAAACTATTTATGTACAAAATTCATAATTTTACTGAATAACAGTATTTTGTTTTTGACAATCTTGGTAGGCTACCTCTCCAATATCTCTTAAAGTTTAATTTTTTTTTAATACATTAAATTCAATATGGCACCTTGTTTTCACCCCAAAAACATTACTAGCAAAGTATTAAAGATTTATATAATATTTTACCGCTAAATCATCATCAAGCAAGCTGGCTGTGGTCCTCTCATCCATTGTCCTGTTCATAGTATTCAGTGCCTGATTGGCAACACTGGTACTCTGCATTAAATTCGTCGCACCAATAGATAGGTTCCTTCGATGTCTTGCTGGCGTACTGTAGTGAGGCTCCGAGTTGGGTAGCTGCGGGTTATGACGTCATTAGTCACGTATCACGTTATTTGATGATACTTTAATGCAAAGTAAGGAGAATGAAGCATCAAATGCATGTATAATGTGTGAGCTTAAAAATTAGCTGTTATATTAATGTAAATTTTTTCTGTTCTTTTATTCTAATAGAAAAAAAAACATAATACAAAGATTCTTTTAGTTTTTGTACTTTTTCCGAGTAAATTATTTCACATTATTATCTAATATAGCTTCATAAAGGTAAACAGAGAATATAAAATTAATTTGTGTTTGTAAAATTTTTAAAATGTTAATTTAAAACTATTTACAGGATGTCTAACGTAACTATGTAATACTTCAACATAAAAGTGCAAATTTAATTCTAAAGCAAATCTAGAAAAGTGCATTTTTTAGCTCTAATATAATAGTTTTATTCATTTCCTCCCAATACAACATGTATACTGTGAACAACCAATTATTAATGTTACTTTTCCTCCGAACAATTACCAATGTTAAACAGACTAGTATGTTACCAAACATGTATTAAAAACAGATTACAAGTGTCTTGTTGGTTACTAAGGAACTCCCTTAGTTAGAAAATTAACAATACAAAAGTCTAAAAATGGGTATAATCAATGTGCGATTTAAACAAATGTTAAAACTGGCAACAAAAATATATAGCTTCCTAATATTACAACCGCTACCTGGGGCCCTTCTAGGCTCTCTGATCTTCGTCTGTTCGCGGCCAAAAGGCTCGTAGACGTTCTGGAACTTTCCTCACTCCTCACCTCGAGAGATAGACTTGCTCGAGTCGTTAACTGAGAATTCAATGTTTACAATCACCTATTGACATTTCTTACCATTTCCCTTATGTTTTCAACATTTGCATTTCTTTAACACCACTGCCTAATATTTTTTTTATTATTTAATAGGTAAACATCTTTATATTGATGATATAATAAATATAATTTTTATCAAAATGTATTTACCTTAAGGAATCTTAATCTTGCAGTCTGTAGTACATATAACCTATTGTATATCTTAAAAATATGGATATTAGAATATAATATTTATGTTAATGTTATGCATTAAATGTTTGCTAATATTTGTAATTTAAATGAGTAAAAGCATTTACTGCACAAAATAATATATTAAGCTTATGCATACTTAATCGGAACATAAATTTTATAATCTTTAAAATCCAATTCTTCATGTAATTACTTAAAATAACCACAATTCAGCTTTTTTATTTTATTTGTAACATAGTAGTAGTGTTAAAGTAACTTACTGCACAATTCCTGGTGCCCTGTGCAGCAATATGATTCCTAAGGAGTTCCAGTTGTTGATTGCAGCGATCGTTCTGCTCCCGCAGTAACTGGTTTTGTTGCTCCAATTCCCGCAGCTTATTGGTCACCCACTCCTTGATCCTGGCGGCTTTAGCTTCCACCTGTTTCGCGTCTTGGAGTCGCAGCTGCTTCTGGAAGAAATAAACGTGTTGTAACAAAATAAAATATATTTCTAGCTACAATGAGGCATTTATAACAAGATTAAAACAATTTTTATGTTTTTAAAGCTTAACTGAGCTGGTGACTTTGTAAACTTTTTGTAAATGATTTCTAAAAAGAAATAAACAAGTGTTTAAATCGAAAGTGTTTAAGTCGAAGTAAGTCTATAATCATAACTTGATATAACTCAATTGTATAACGTTTAATTTAAATGAACCTTATTATAATTTGTTGTAATATTCAATAAATTAAATCAAATTGGATAAAGACAAAGGTAGTAAAAACGATTGTACACAAGCTTTACCTGCATTTTGTTTTGTTACCATTCACATCATTTAAATTAAGCAACACTTAAAAAATGCTTTAATAGTGAAATGAAGTATGTTTTAATTCATAATATTACGGAAAAATACATTTTTAAACACACAAACAATCCCAAACATTTATGTCAGAGTGACGTATAATACTTTGTGAAGTCAAATGTCCGTTGACAGCAATACGAGCGTGAATGTGATGCCTTGAAGAAGTTTAGAAACAAATAATTAATTAATTTAATTAAATTTATTTGATTTGGATGCATGTTCATTTATTTAATTAATGTCTTTTTTAATGTTGTTAAAACAACAAGTCTTAAATAGTTACCTGTTCTTCAATTTGCCCCTCTAGCCGCGAGATGGCCCTCGGAGCGCCCTCAGCACCCGCCGGCCACTCGCAGAGCCGCTGCTCCATGGCGCGGACCTGAAATTTTTAAGACATTACTTTCAATATAATACATAATGATTTGTCCTGATAAATTTGTTATAACTAAAAAGGATTTAATTCTTATAGTGTTATACAGCAATGTAGAATAGTTCAAAACAATGTAAGACAGCTCTTGCACTATTCTCACAGATTATATCACTATTATAACAGAGAATTTGTAACAATATAGCAAGATTTGGAGCAGGCGAGCACAAAACCACTAGAATTACATCCACTTGCGATATATTGCTTCATTTAGATAGGAATCAGTAGTCTGCGGTGACAAGTTTCAAACCTTGGTTAGCCGCAGCATCTACTTACACTATGCAATGCAATAGACACTGCACATAATATAGTTTAGTAATATACGGAAGTATTATAACTTGATATGGTTATATTCTATTGCCAGTAACATTTTTATTTTTAAAGATTAAAATACAAAAATGTTTCATGTTTAAATTCATTTGTTTTGTTAATAATGTCTTTCCAATTACGACACAAGTGTAACATGTCATAAATCGCTTTTTTAATTAATTTTGTATGTATTTAATGTTTTAGGCCATATAAACATATTCGTATAATTGACTGTTAGGGAATGGAAATGTAAGGGATGTTTCAGAGCGATCCGCTTAAGGATTCAGACGAAGGGATTAAATTAAGCACATTGAAACAGCATTGGATTACCTGCGAAATAAATTGAAAGGGAATTCCCGGGACCAATTTAGACGGGATTGTAGACATGCATTAACTGACCAATAAAACAATGTTGCCAATGTTACAAATCGAATTGACAAAAAGAGGTTTGAATTTAAATTAAATTGGAGGGTTTTTTTAAAAAAGAGAAAATTGCTGATTAGAAAGGATCCTAAAAGTCTTGTTTTTTTTTAAAAAAGGACATTGTAAAAGGTTTTATAAAACCGCAGTCTTACAAAGTTACTAATTAAAATGCCTAGTTTGTAGATTGTAGATACCTTTCGAGTTTTAAAACAAAGTTTAATTACATTGTAACTATACTTTATCCTTGTAGAAAAAGATATTACGAAGTGGAATTAAAAGGTTAATTTAAAGGTTTCTTATATCCCCAACAGCTTACATACGGCTTCTATTTGATTAGAACTGTCTAGCCTACAGTTTCCCCCTAACGCTTAAAACGTTCTTCCATCTATAACAAAGTAATTTATTTAGTCCAGAACAAAGTACATAGTCTAATGTTGAAAGAGGTTATGTTTACCCTGAATTAGGATTTACACAACAAACGTGATTTGTTAGTTCATTTCATGAATGCAATGCGTGTTTAAGATTGGTCGTTCCGAACACAATCCGTACAATAGTTTTTTATACTTAAGGTCCACGTAAAGTTGAGAAACCGCCTTTCCGCAAGCCTTGCTCTACTTTCAATGAATGAACGAATTCACTAAAACTCTACCGTTCACTCACTTTTTTCTTATTTCTTAACACTATACAGTGTCTTTTTGCATATTCATTAATATATTCAGAATTCAGAACTACTATTGAAGAAATAATTAAAGCATTTTAAAGAAAAAGTTTAACCATAAACAAAGGGCAGGGATGAAGAGACCAGAGAGAATACAGGAATAGATGTCATTAATCACAAACGCGGTAATTTGCCTGAGTCACGGCGCGCCGCGGCGACGGCGACGGGGAGCTGCGGATGGCAGACAGATTTCTAAATCTGGCAACACTTCGCCCCACAACACAAATAAGTAATAGTCATGGAGATCATCTGAAGATGTAAGCCTTTAAGACTAAACTAAGGAGAAATAAGTTCCTATTAGCTGTAAATGGTTGACCGAGCTTAGATTTGCAACGAAATTAGATTTCTTCAGTTTAAATTCGCGTTTTAAGTCTAAGATATGTAGATTTTAAAATAAAAAACATTAACTAGACAGGAGTGTTTATTATGATGTCGGTTTTTATAATATTAAAAAGACTTTTTATAATATTAATAAATGCGTATGCTTGTTTCGCTTTCAAGTGTTAACGACTAACACGGGACTTGGTTCATTACTAAGCTCCGCCTAATTAAACTGTTACCAGCTAACTGCGATGAATCGTTGATTTACTAACTTCCTTATTTAGTCTGTGGTTACGAGCTGTTAATTTCTGAACGCATCCAACGGAAGTTGTAAAGAATAGATAGTTATATTCGCTGTTGTTTATGACTCACGCCTCTCACACTCATATTTTAGACATCTATAATATTATTAAAAATTTTTCGTCTAACATTTTAAATTATTATTAACATACAGTAGTTAACTCGAAGTTAAGTTCCATAACTTTTTAAAATAAAAAGAAACATTTTAAAACGGATGTTGGAGACTTTGTGTCGTTCTTAATTTGAAAAGTTCCTATGTTTGGTTCCATTTTTAAATTTTATGGCGCGTTTTCTCGATACGGGTTTGTTATTTTGTTAATTTAAGGGATAAAGTGCTATCAATCTATGTTTACAGTGATGGGCACCATTTGCCGCTTTAAATAGATCAAAGCCCCTTTTAGTTTGCAATTGGAAGTGTCTCGGATGTGAGACATCCGGTGTTGTTTTATCGAAGTGTTATCCAACACCGGTCACGTTTGTTGGACAATGGAGATCAGTTACTTGGATAAATATGAAGCTTACGATGAGAAGAAATTCTTTTACCATGATCACCGCATCATTCTATCCTTATCATTTTCCTTGAGAAGACTGAGATATGAATATGTAATATGCGATGCTAGTGGATATAATACTGATGATAATATGTATAATATCTTGAATCTGAACTATAGATATAGATTCTAATATCTATTTACTCTTGTATTATATTTGAATGTGGAAACCAAAGAGGTGTCAGGACAACGTAAAAAGTCCGTGGTATCTGCCCGTCCTCCGAGTTATAGGTGTATGTAATGTTTTTTTGCATACGATGAACACATGAAAAGCTAGAATTCGCAGTGTTTTAGATATTGTATGCCTTTAGTACCTGAATGCGAATTGCCAAAATTCATGTATCCCGCATTATGACAATGCTTTGCATCTAACTGAAACATTTGTATATAGCACTCCGCACTGCAGTCAACAACGACCTATATTTTATGCTTCCCTAGTAATGCTTTTACAACAATAACCGTAGCAGATATAAAAGGTTTTCCGTGTAAGAATTAAGAGGGGATAATTAACTTTCACCGAAATAAAACAGGAGACTGTTAGTTCATTTGTTTTACTTTCTTTGTTTTATTTTTTTATTCAGAGGCGTTGTCTTCTAAAATAATAAAAGGGGAATCTCCAATATGTATATAACTAAACCATACAAATTTATAAATCTTTCTAATATTATAAATGCGAGTTTAGATCGATGGATGTTTGTTAGAGTTTGTATCTTAAACAGTTGAACGTATTTCGATGAAATTTGGCATAGATGTAGAGGATAGTCTCGAAGAACGCATAGGCTACTTAGTTTTTTTATTCCACACGGACGGAGTTGCGGCCGAAAACTAGTGTATTTATAGACATCAATATTTTATGCTTATAATTTTTTTTAAACTGATGAGGTTAAAATAAATTCAAACCAAAAAATTACGGACAGATTAAAAATGTAGACAATAAAAAAAGACGGCAGTCTTTTGTATTGACAAGAATTTTCTATCCTGTGGCTTTTTCCCCCTATCCTCGCCTTTAATGAGACGCCTTTCAAGTCAAGGGGACTTGTTGACCTAAAAGGTTCGATGCAGTCCTTCAATATCGAATAGAGGTTTTTCCAAGAGACTGCTCAGTTATTGACGAAACATATTTTGAAATACAACTTGAAATACCTATACGTAAATATTTTATTCGGTTTCAGTATGAGAATCTTACTAATATTATAAAAGCAAAAGTTTAGATGGATGGATGGATGTTTATTAGAGTTTGTAGCCTAAACGGTTGAATGGATTTCGATGAAATTTGGCATAGATGTAGAGGATGGCCTGGAAGACTATATTGACTACTTGCATGTGTTTTTTTATAATTACGCGCGGACGGAGCCGCGGGCAAAAGCTAGTAAATTTATATTTCTACAATTGTATTGATTAATTTTTACTTTCTATACATGTTTTAAAATAATGTAAATTCTAACAAAATAATGTGAATTATAACATAACACCTCTCTTCTAATTAAATTAACACAAGACGACCGCAGTCCCTAATCCCACAGACTATAAATTAAAGGCCACTGAAGCTGCTGTTTCTTTAGGGGATAGATAAAAGTGGCATTACGCTAAATATGTTTGCTAAGAAAATTTACGAGTCTTTGGTGAGTTTGCGAAAATGTGCTCATTAGTTAATGAATTGCAAGAATTTCCTTCCAAGTTTAACCAAAAACAACAAGCCAGGCATTTAACACGGAACATTTTACGTTTTTAACGGTTTTCCTTTGTTTCTATTTTTTTAACCTTAGTCATAGTACGACGTCTGAATTAAGATAAAAAGGTAAAGGTTTTAACACCGCTGAAAACATTACATTCAATTAATTCTTTAAAAAAGTAAAACAACCACTCGACAAATCATTTAAAAACCATGTAGCGTAAACACATCTACTCTAAGGGTAACCCTTAGGACGCAATTAACGATTACGAGCGCGATTGAAAGTTATTTCTTAACACTACGTCCCGATACATTCTCAACTAACAAATGCCATATTTATTATCACTTAGCTATTTTAGGAACTATTCTCTGAGTTCGTTTACAAGCTTATATTGTAGTAAACGACACAATTTTAATATCTACAATGATCCTAAAGTACTTGCTCACATGTGTTAAGCATATTAATTACTAGCTGTTATTTGCAACTTTCCCGTGAAATTAAGACAGTCAAAACATAGCCTGTGTTACTCACCGATAAATTACCTTTGTAACGGTATAAGAATTTTTAAAATAGGCCCAGGAGTTTTTGAGTTATTTCAATACATACGAAAATAAAAATCTTTCCTCTATAATATTATAGTATAGATTGCTAATATACGCTTTTCTACTATCTGTGATTAAATATAACATTCCTTGTATTACCTGACATGATTGAAGAATGGTGATTTCCTGTTCCGTTATTAAATAAGATTTTAATTACATTAAAGTATTTTTTAAAGCGTTTTATTCACTTTTTGCTGCATCATTAATCATTATTTATGTCTTAAAATGTTATAAATTAAATAATACAACACAGTAATAAGGAATTATTACGCTTATGCAATTCTAGTGCATTTTAATATTTAAACACTAAGATAAAAGAAAAATGAAATGGAAAGTATAGTTTAAAAAGTCAATTTTCACTATAATCACTGTCATAAAAAAATTAAATCACTTTTAAAAAGTTAACTACACAAACACTTTAACTCGTGTGCGTAAAATTGAAAACCGACCAGCCCAAAAGGTGCAGGGAATTTTAAATTTGTAACCCGGGAAGAGAAAACCGACGTACGCGTTCGCCGCGCGGAAACGAACTAACAGAGGCGACGATATCCTACAGGACTAGGGATACCATATAGCTATCGGAAAAAGGATAATTTGAAAACTGTTAAAGATTTTAAATTTTAATTTGAGGTCCTAAAAGAGAACTAGCTCTAACCAATATTAACATAATTTATTTCACTTGATTAATCGAGATATTTCGCGAAGACTTCCGGAGACTGAAGTTTAATTATAAAACAATATTGGTATAACATTGTGGTATAAAATCAACACATATGCAGATAAGAGCAACATCTTAAAACTCAAAAGACATCTGATAAGACGTATATTCAAGGTTAGAAATATCCTTCAAATACAGAGTAAATATGGTAACCCTTTTCAGGACGTGGGGTATACTATGGATCGATATTTACATAGTGCTTTTAATATGCCACCGCTAACTTGTTTATTTTTATATTTTAATGAATGCGATCGGAATCTCCTTAAGGATAAGGAGCGGTAAACTTAATAGATCCATTAATGAAAACGTCACAGATAACAAATCAATTATTTCACAGATTATAAAAGCTCCTTTCAAATTTTATGGGTTTTTATTTGATTTTGGTTACAGAGATTCTGTTGTTCTATTTTTATAGCTGATAACCATTGAAATATCATGTTTTTTTTTTTATTTTTCCATATTCTATACATTATTTACTATCTGTATCTAAAATACGTAACGATAACTGCTTTTTTCGTATTTGTACGCTTTGCAAAATTATTTAGTCAATTATAATAATTTTAAAAACACGTATAGATGTTTGATAGTTTTATTTAAACAATTGCAAGCTTCCTTGATGAAAAATTCCAACTATTTTCTATTACCGCCAGGCCCGGGGTTTGTGGGCACTCGCATTTAGAATGGTTTTTGTGGGAAATTTAAATGACGTGAAATAACTTTGTATATGAAAATTCTAACCTAAAATGTAAGGTAAATTATGCAAATTCAAATGTGATTGCTTAATTAGTTGCAATTTAGTCTCTCGTAATTAAAAATCTTTCCATTAAAATTATTGTAACTGATATATTTATAGCTAACATATTTGCAATAAGTTGTATGTTTCTGAACGCACCATTCACGTGAACAGTCGCGTACAGTTATTGCGACATAAAATCGCATTAATATTCATAAAACGCAAGCCGTTCCGAACGCTCAAACGTTGTATTACCTTATTTATGTAAATAGAAATTATGCATGTAAACAACGTCATTTTAGATACGCCTGTCGCGCCGTGTGACTTTAAATGATAATGTATTTTTAAACTAGCTGTTGCTCGCGACTTAGTCCACGCAATATCAAGATAAAAAAGTAGCCTAAAATATGAAAGTCCAGTCAAAATCGGTCCAGCCGTTTTGGAGGTTACCCGGAACAAACGCGACTTCCGGACAGTCAGACAGAGAGCCAATTTTTTTTTAATTTCGTTATCAGCAACTCAAATACATTATTTTCCAGAAATTTGGAATTTTTCTTTTGATATTACAAACAGATACTTCAATTTTATTATATGTATAGATGTGCCATATTCGTATCGGTATGATAGCTATACTAGCCGTCTGACACAGGCAAACTTGTCTCATTAGCAGTCTATTTAAAAAAAGAACTAAAACGCCCACCCTCAATTAATCCGATTGTGCACAACTGTTGTGCGATTGTCGATTGTTTCACAGCAACTTCAACTGTTTAGTTGTACAACTAAATATCGAGTAGTCTCACGCGTTAGCTCATAGGAATCAAAACATGATTTAACAGTTGTTTGACAGTTTAGTTTCAGGTGTGCGCACATCCTTATAACCAGGAATATTGAAATAAATGGTTGTCACAGCAACAAAATAATAATAAAACATATGTATAAAGTTCTTGTGAATAATTTTTTTTGGCAAAAATTAAATAGCAGTCTTTAAATTAAAAGCGAAAGCTGAAGTGTCATATTTATTACTGAATTCTAAAATAGATATTTGAATAAAATGCACATTATAAGCGAGCAAAAGTACAGTCGCCCACAAAACTGAGTCGTACATTTGTTGAGTTTTATTGCAAAAATGAGTTGGACATTTGTTAAGTTTTATTGCGTCGCGTCGGTGGTGTCGTTCCAGTGTCGTGTTCGTATAACTGGTGATGTATGAGTGTGACTGTATTTTGGACTTGCTCCAAAATTTTACTGAAGGACTCTCAAGGCTAGACTCGCTTTAAAACACGGCAACACTAACACGATACGATTTTATACCCGACATGGAAATTCAGATTTATTCTACAGAATATTCTAGCTTGGGTATGACGTCATTGTTTTGTCCCGGATGATTGGTATGGTTTAATTAACCAACTAAATAAAGCTTTTAAATTTACTATGGCGTAGATGTAACGGCAATGCACAAAAGCAGTTAAAAATGTAACAGTATTATACTATCACAAAACTAATTTAAAACTTTACTATAAAGATCTGAAGTTTTAACAGAAACCAGGAAAGTGTTAAAACAAAATATGCACATATAAAAACATTTTTCCACTTTAATGTAAAACCATTCAGTTTTACGAACCAAGATAATGCACGCTGTGCTCGAGTTTCGCCTTAGCGATACTGTTTCTTGGTAAAATAACAGTTATCAAGCGAAGAATATTCTAGTTTGTATTACTTTGTGTTAAAACAGTTCGGTGTAGAGTAATGACTACGTAAGGCGTAACACTTAGAAGTAATTACGTCTTTAAAGCTAATGAATCCACAAAGCTAATCAATATCAAAAGAATTAATATTTAAAACTTAAAGATGCTGTGCTTATGGAAGTGCACACTACTCGATTTTTAGTTGTGCAACTAAACAGTTGGCTCCGAAACAATAGACAATCGCACAACAATCGTGCGATAGTTACAGGAGTGCGCGCAGTCTTACTGTACATCATTCAATAACCTGACTTAGTAGGAATCTTAGTAAATTATGGAGCATTAGTTGCCCGATTGGTTCCCTAACCTCGTACCACAGTTAGACCACAGGAGACTGTTGTGAAATGGAATTGCTTTCGCATCTCGTTTGTTGAGTATGTTGCTAAGGCTTTTGAAATCATGATTTAAATTGATTATATCAATGCGTAGATTTATGTCTACTTATTGTTTTGTCCCTGATTATATTTTATTACAGAGAAATTGAATTTTTGTTTTGCTGATCCAAGAATTGGCAAGAAATAACCCTGGCATACAGCCATAAGGCTGCCAAAAAAAGATATATAAAGATATATACACTTTCTAATCAAGGCGAAAGCAAAATATTTATATAGGACGTTGGTAATCTATTGGGTATCAATTTCACGTTGGAAAGAATCCAGAAGGGATGTTCTGGAAAATTCCATCAATGCGGTAGACGGGGATAATAGTTCTCGATCCCATTGCATTCAATATGGCTGACTATAGAATTATGTAATTTTATAAAATACGAATTAAAAATTTGTTTTATTTGTTGCTTTGGTCCACTTGCCTAAAGTAACCTTAAGTACTAGGATATCATGAGTACTTAAGTTTTGTTCATGATACATTTGAAAACAAAACTAAATAAGTAGTATAATATTATAATAATAAGCCTGCTCCAAAAATAAGTAATACTTTATTTAAAAAAAACCTATACTTTTTTGTGATAAGCCAGCCATTACACGGAGTATTACAAAGCTAAAATTTTAATGAAATATCTTTAGGTATAATTTTATCAATACTGTTTAACGACAGATTGTACGCGACCTATTTTATAAGACTTCCCTTGTCTCATTACAATATTTAGGGTAAAAATATCGATTAAAGAGACGAGCATCAACCCTACGAAACAACGGATAACACAACCCTACGTATAATACCTCACTGAATGATATACTATTTTAAACCTTATTCCATTGTGTTAAGGATTATGTGATCGTTCGTGGTAAAAGCTGTTTGTGGATGCATTCTCTATCGGACGGCGAAACATCGTCAAATATTTGACCATTATACTGATGGGAAATACTCTGCAATGTGATGAAATTGAATCCAATATAGGGTCTAAATATCTTGCTATATTTGGATGTATGAAAATCCATAGCACACTTCAACGCAATCCTTTTTCAATTCCAAGAAATACATATATATTTTTAAGCATATAACATACTTATTGGTATGAGTATGGGCCGTTTCACGTAGAACGGCTGGGGACTGGCGAGGGAGCGTAGTATGACACTAGGCGATGTCGCGACTATAGAGCTATAACCAGGAACCATTTAGGGGTGCCACAAATAAATATAAATATATAATTTAAGTAACAAAAGATAATATTGAATAATGAGTTCGAGGATAGGATATTTACATTATAACGTCTATATTGAATGGAAGTATATAAGTCCTAAAACAGTACAGAATTCATTTGGACACGCTGGTTTTACTAATCTTACTAATATTATAAATTTCAAAGTATGGATATGGATGGATAGATGTTTGTTAGAGTTTGTTGCCTAAATTGCTGAACGAATGTCGACGAAATTTGGCTTAGATGTAGAACATCATTTGTAAAAGGTTGATGCTTGAAATTTATTTGTTTTTTTTTTATTATTATCTAAATCAATATAATCTTTAGAAAACTACAACCCTGAATTCAGTCACGGCTCGCGCGGCGCCGTCTCGGCGCACTAGAAAACTATCAAGTATAATTAATATGTAGTTTAAACATCGAAAAAGAACTATTAGAAATGGGCAGCACACTGAACCTAACGTTTTATTATAGATTTTCTATATTTTCGAAACATCATGGCACAATTTGTTATTGAGAAAAATACAGAAAAAAGAATCCTTATGAAAATCGGTTGACACATGACATTTGTGTACAGAAAATCAGTCGCATGCGGCTAACGATTAATGAAGCTACTCCTTTACTATTGTCATCATCACCAGGTCACTATACTTCCCCACCGAGGGGCTCGGAGCCTACCGTAAGTAAAAGGTGACTAGGCCATAGTCAACCACGCTGGCCCACTGAGGGTTGGTTGACTTCACACATATGTAAGAATTTCTTCGCCGATGTGTGCAGGTTCCGTCACGATGGTTTCCTTCACCGTAAGAACGTCGGGTAAATTATTTACCTACATATAAGTTTCAAAAAATTGAAAATCAACGACTAATGAAACTGCTCCTTTAATATTTTAAACATCTAAAATTTGACCAAACAAAAATTACTTGTAACACAAATACATGAACTTTATGAATGATTCAACTTCACACACCTAATTATACTCGTACACGGCACTAAAAACACATCAGTACGTCGTTGGTTAAAAGGGGAGGTTATGAGTAATGTACATTTTTGTACTTTCAAGGCAATAAGTTGACATGAGAAAATTTCATGGCCGGGTGACCGCCGAGAGGGTTAATTTTTTTTTACACCACTCGGTGACAGATTAAAAATGTTAATGAGAAATTATTAGTGTAATATGTCATCCAGGAGGATAATATTCTTTTGTAATATTTTAATTGGACGTTTCCCTTCTTTGCTTGAACTGGATCGAATTATGTTTGTAATTTTTAATGCTATTTTATTTTTATTTAAGATAAAAAAATATCTTACAATTGTTTGTAAATGGACAAATTACCAAACTGATTATAATTCATCAGTTTGGTAATTTGTCCATTTTCTAAAAGGTGTATGAAAATGTCGAATGTCAGTGACAAATACTCTGCGGGCCAACGTATTCTCCTGGATATCAATAGACAAAGCAAAATATCGATAGTCTCTAATACTAAAAATATCTCGCGTAAAACGAGATGCAGTTAGAATATAAAGCGCAACAGCCACACCTCCAGTCGTAAATAATATAGCGAGAACGGGAATAAAATGATCAATAAATGGTGAAGATAAACAAGAGACGAACGAGAGCTCAGCCGAGGCGTTTACGATGTATTCTGTACGGATACCATTACTCATAGAATATTAAATTTACTTCAAGTTTATGATTTCATTTATCCGTATCTATACTATTATAATAAAGCGTAAACACACGCTTCTTTTTTGCCTAAGATCTCAGCAATTACAGCATATTTTTGAACAATTCTTTTTTTAATACCAAGCCCTACACTTTCGTCACGCTGTAGGCTATATATTTTTTACGCCATTAAACTTAGGAGGTAAATATTTTGATAAACACCCTAATGTGGGAAAGAGACCATAAGTTGCTGCCAACATCAAGGAAGCAAAATTACCAAGTTTTGTCATGTCATGTCATTTTGATATTTGCAATTGAAAATTTGACACATGTAAACAATAAAATAATTTTATGTTAATGAAATCGCACGGGAACAGCTAGTATGTTAATATTCGTTTTAACCCGTGACTACTGAATACCATGTAACTATAAAGTATGACGACAAAGCATAAATTGGATCGGCAGAGCAACAAATCGATCATCACTAGAACAGCGAAGGTAAAACGAATAGGAAACACAGTTTGGCGGCGCGCCAATACCAGGATCAAATTGTCATACGAAAAAAACGTGCTGTACGTAAATGACATAGTTTATTTGCATCCTAATAATGGTGAATGACATTCCTTACTTGGAAGTTAATAGAAGATTGATCCTAACCTAAAAAACATAAAGTTCAAAGTAAACTATTCTTTTATAAGTTCGATAATGAGATAAATTGTATTAGTAATTTTAAATATTTTATATATTTGTCGTAATTCTATCTCTAATCGACTATTTTTAAATCTTTTCTAGATTCTTGTAACTACAAATTATTATCACACTAATATTATAAATGCGAAAGTTTAGATGGATGTTTGTTAGAGTTTGTAGACTAAACGGCTGAACAATTCTCCATGAAATTTAATTATAATTTCTATTCGTTTAGTATCACGAATTAGAAAACACCTGTCTAGTAATTACTATAGAATCGTTGATAGACATGCCACGAATATAGATAGGTTAAAAAGGAAACGACGGCGGAGTGTTTCCTGTGACACTTTTGAACGTGATTTCCTGCCGCTAGACATCTTATAAATGTTTAAAAATAGTCACAAAGAAGTGTATTTAACAGGAAAGAAAAGTAACATAAAAA
>NW_013525224.1:1633258-1638808 GCF_000836215.1 Papilio polytes
CTTTTACACTGCTGTACCATTTGAATCAAAACATTACAAATTCAATAACTAGAAAGGTCTCTTTGTTTTTATTACTGTACATTATATTTAAAACACAAAAATAATTTAAACACAGATAAATGTCTGTACAGATACGGCAGAAAATCACACATATCTTTTTATAATAATTTTTGATATTTGTGGACGAAATATTTAAAAATTTATTACTACAACACGTGCGGCCAACGACCTGCGTTTACGTTCGGAAATGTGTAATGCCTCACTACAGACGACCTCATGAATTATGGATTTTTGTTTACGGTACTGCGGGGATTTTATTTATAAAAGATAGAAATATTCTTATGCAAGATTTGAAATATTATAATCACCATCGAAACGAGTTTCAGACAGGCAGATCTAGTAAGAAATCCTGCCAAGACTTGCGATCATATCAATTCGTAAAAAACGAAATAGCTTTGAGTATAGGCGTCATCTGGGGGGAGGTAGAGGGGGCTACTCCCCACCACTTTATAGGATTCGAACATGTAAAGCGGATATAAAAGAACATCAAATAAACGTATTTAATAGTAGCTACCTAGATACGATCATAGCCAGCTAATGCTGATGACATCTATGGCATTAACCATGTTGTTCTATCGAGGCGTATTTAAAATGTCTTCATAATGTAAGCACATAATGATTACACGCCTCGTATCACAAAGTGCTCAGAGGTGAACTAATATGCTTTGCTCAGTGACCCGAGAGCAATCCCATGCGACGCGAATTATGCAACGGAAAATTACAGATACGATGTTTTCATCCGCAATAAATACATCTAAATATGAAGGTGTAAGACGTTACTTTGACCTTAACTATAGAGAAATAGCTACTAATTTTAATATTATAGACTGGCTTCCGCCTGCGACTCCGCTCGCGTGGTATTAAAAAATACAAAAGAAAGTAGCCTATGTATTCTTCCAGACTATCCTCGACATCTATCCCAAATTTCATCCAGATCCATTCAGCCGTTTAGGCTATAAACTCTAACAAACATCCATCCATCCATCCATCCATCCAAACTTTCAAATTTATAATATTAGTATGATTAGTATGGTAGCAAAAGTTTGGACGGATGTTTGTTAGAGTTTGTAGCCTAAACTGAACGGATCTCTATGAAATTTGGCACAGATGTAAAACATAGTCGGAAACACATAGGCTACGTTTTTTTTATAAATCCGCGCAATCAGAGTTGTGGGCGAAAACTAGTACAAAAAAAAGCGCGTGTATATTTATTAAATGTCAATAGAGATCTACCTGTCTTGATTTATACATGCAACCCCACACACGGGGATTCCCCAGGTTTGAAGATGATTCACAACTATTAACTAATCCACTCAGAGACGTTAAGTGATCACAAAAGGAGTCCCTAAATGTAGAATTTGACATTAGAAATCTTCATTGCTACTGTTTAAAAGATTACCAGTTTAACTGGAAAATAAATTGATTCAAAATTTATAGAAATAAAAGTCGTAATGTCAATGAAAGTGATTGCCAAATTTTCTTCCGCAGTGTTATATATTTTTGGTTTAAAGCCAATCCGATGACTTTAATGGATGAAAGTGTAGTATTGCAGGTGTGATATATATTATAATTACGTAAATAAGTCATTAAAATCGAAATGTCCCTTCTATCAAGATTGTTAAACACAATATTTTTTACTAGTCAAAACAATAAAATTCACTAATGCATCATCTCTTTCTTTTGTTCATTCTAAAAAGATTTTTTAAGTCTCATCTGCAGTAATATTAATCTTTGTAAAGACCTCGACGGTTCTTTACAATTGTAAACAAGAGATCATCAAAGTATTACAATGGACAGCAATTTGCGATATTAGTACGATAGGTCGACTAATCGGGCGACTGGTCACGCGATCCAGTGCGCCATCTGTCTCGCTGTGAGGTTATTGCACTGTGACTCACTTCAGAGTACTATACATCGATTCGTAGTTACGCTAAGTGCTTTGTACCGTACTGAAAACATTACATGGGTTGAAACTTTAAGGCAAAATAGTGAACTGGAAAGATTTTCACAGACATCTTCGAAATCATTGTTCTTTGTAAGTAGCTGTTGCTCGCGACTTAGTCCGCGTGAAATTGTAAATTAAAAAAAATGTCCCACACTCAGTGGAAACGTCGCTTTTTAATTGTGAAAGAATTTATCAAATTTACTTTCCTCTTTATAATATCAGTGTATATGACAGTATATTGTGTAGTCTTTTAATTTTTTTATTTTATTTTATTTTATTGATCCAACACAAAACATGAATATTTAGTTGAAATCTTAACTAAAGTTATTGTAGTAACATTTTATTTAAAAAAAAAACACAAAGATTCAATGCTCTATGGATGCTAGTTCTAAAAGCAAGAAAAACCTAAAATAGCTAATGCCTGAACACTTGCAAACTCTTTATTTTATATATCGTGTAAAACTGTCCTTAGTTCATGATTTCATTCAAACCGTAGTATAATTACGGCCGTCATAGTAAGTAGTATAGATATAGCGTTGGTTAAAATAGTAGTTTTCAAGTATTACGTACGCTACGCTGTCAAAGATGGAGGGAAAGCATCGCGCGTGCGTACGAACAGCTGTACGCGGCGGCCATATTGGAATGACATGACATGTGTTAGCCATTGTTATTACGATGAACTTTCTGAAGGTCTTCGTAATTACAATAACATAGAAATATAAAGATTGTAATAATTGTAAAGTAGAATGTATTTTTAAATATAACTTTGGCTAGAGTTTTAGTTCTTTTACGAAATCAAGTATAATAAAATATACACAAACTGGACAATCTATTGTCATCACATTTTCTAAATAACCTTTCGACTACTGTTGTTTTAATTACATCGCAATAAAAAACTTAGTTAGTCATAGTCTACGATTATTGCAGGAAAATCAAGTACCAGACTAAACTTATAATATGCACATGTTAAAAATAGTATCGCGTTACAAATTTACTACGAGCTAAATAAATTACGGAATTAATAATTTAGTTTTCTTTGATTTCTTTAAAGATTTTCATGTTGACTAAGGTTAACGTATTTTTAGCGTAGACTGGGTTAAATTGTGTTATATCAGATAAAAGGAAGTAGGAGTTAGTGCCGCAGTTCCGGTTTACTGGCGTGATAGTATGATACAATAACACAATTTGACAGCTCTAAACAATGGAATTCAAAAACTCTATGGTACTTAACATTGTTTTAAAAAATAGATTAACAAGTAATGTAGAGTGTACCGATTAAAAAAGAACTAAATATATTTATGCTAGTATGTAGAAATAGTTATATTTTTAATTTCCTGAGAAATTAAGTAGTCATTTCAGTACGAGATTACAAAAAAAAAATTAAAACATATGACCTTATATTTTTTTAATCAACTATATAACTAAGGATGGTTTACTGAAAAAAAAAACAAAGATTTTCTTAGGCGTCTTAAGGAAGAAAACTTAAGTGAGGTTTATAGCATTACTTACTGGTGATTGCTATGTGTTCGAAGGGTCCGTCTTCTTCATAAGAGCTCGTTTCTCAGCGAACTCTGCGCTCAGTCTGTGTGCCTTCAATGTATTGGGTTTCGACATATCAACACACACTTTCTTAGGACGGCAATCAAATATACTATGTTACATAAAATTCGTTGCTTTTTAGGCCTGAACACTGAATGTAGAATCGTTTAAACACAAATAATTAATAAGAGATGCTATTGATTACTTTTATATCAAACGTACAACGCGTCTCATCACAAGCTGCTTTAAGTAAAACTAAAAAGATTCTGAACTGAAAACGTAGCGCGAACGTTACTCGTTTGAAGACGGATATCGAGGATGTTTCGTTTTATTATTTTACAATTAAAATAACACGAGAAATTTGTTATGTATATACAGTTTAGGTGTGAAGTTAGTTAGGACGGTGGCTTGGCGTATTGCTCTGAAGTTACAACGTTCAATGCGCAAGCGTGAAAGGGTGGCCCCCTATCCGGGGTGACTATTGTTGCCAGTACGAGATTTTTATATAAAACAGCTAGATGATTAATTTAAATGAAAATAGTTTTTATTAATTCGGTGATATAAAGTTGATTATTGTTTGAAAAGATTTATCTGTGCTTCATAATGGGGCCGAAGGCTAGGGAATTTTATAAGGGTTGAGGTTATTATGTCATCGATAATGTTATACGATAAGAATGTCTGTTTAATATTGCGACCATAAAAGTACAATTTTTATGCACGTTACAAATATAGCATCACAGAAAACTTGGTTGATAAAATAAAGATTTTGCTGACCTTGACCTAAATTCAATTCGTAGCGAATTAATTTCAATGTATATTTATTTTTTTTCCACATAACCTGGTAACTTATGAATGATTTTACTCATATTTTTCCTAGAAATTATTGTTAAAGTGTACGTGTTGTATATAGAAAAATTACTCCAAGTAATATTAGTGAGCGTAATGTGACGTCATGTTTGTTTTTATTTATATAATCGTTAAAATTAAAAGTTAAGATAACTCTACGTAGAAATGCGAAAGTTTAGATGGATGGATGTTTGTTAGAGTTTGTAGCCTAAATTGCTAAACGGATTTCGATTAAATTTGGTATAGACGTAAAAGGATAGTCTAGAAAAACACATAGGCTATTCGCTTTTGTTTTAATTCCACGCAGTCGGCGTCGCCAGCGAAAACTAGTCGTTAATAATTAAAATATAAAATGACACAGTATTCCCAGTTTGTATAGTTTGTATCAGAAGTCACGTAAATGCATTCCGTAGTCCAACATCCCACACGTGGGAATGACTCATAGTTCTGCAACACCTAAAATCAATAAACGGTATCCCGAGGATCGGCGGCGCTGTGCAATCGTGTGCAGTACGTGCTGTGAAGTACCGTTAGCAAATAAAACAGTTATTTAGTTACTAAACTATAAACTCGATTAGCTTACCACATCTAGATGGTAAGCTTTTTAAGATTTTTAAGCGTAACTTTGCCTTTAAACTTCAATTCTATGTTTTCTTGACTAAAATAAATCATAATACTAACAGAAGGAGATTGTGTTAAGTTGTAGATTTTTTGTAAAGTGGTAACTGGTATTTGGATTATAAACTTTGCAGTGGTTTCTTGGTAAAATAATGAGATAATACAACATCCAGTTTAAGAATTCAAGGGGTTCTTTTAATGTATGAAGAGATCGTTCTAATGGGATTATAAAATTTATTTATTCTAAAAACCTGTTTTGTTAACGGTACCTTCGCCCCTTGCAAAATCCCCTGAGCTGTGTTCCCCCACTTCGCAGTTGTAGCGCACTTTAACAAATGTGCCACAATAAAGGGCCCTTTACGATGTTCTAACTCGACACCTTAAAAGTCTGGTTGTGATGATTGAATGTTAATATAATTCTTTGTACGTAGAACGTTGACAGTGGTAGAGCCCGCTTTAACATCTTCACACGAATGGGTCGGCTCGCCCGATGTAATACCAAGACCACACAGAAGACAGGCGAGAAGTGGAAGGAATTCCGC
>NW_013525224.1:1638879-1643320 GCF_000836215.1 Papilio polytes
CATCTGCAATTGCGGATGTCTATGGGCAGCGGTCGCTTCGCCATTTTGGCGGATTTAGGTGGCCGCTTGTTTGTTTGCCACCTTATTGTATAAAAAAACGTAAATTCAAGATACCCTAGAGCATTCTTCTTCTTCTTCGAGTGCGCTCTCCTATCGGAGGTTGGCAACCATGGCAACTTTAATCTTTGATACTAGCTGTCGCCCACTACTCGGTCGGTGAGGAATAAAAAAACTAAGTAAGAAGAGGCCTACGTGTTCCTCCAGACTGTGTTCTTCATATATGCCAAATTTCATCGAAAACCATTCAGCAGTTTAGGCTACAAATTCTAACAAACATCCATCCATCGAAACTTTCGCATTTATAACATTTGATGTAGCTTGAACTTACTTTACCAAGATTCTAATGCTCATTACTCATACTTTTATACTGATTCAGTCCTTAAATCTCTCTCGAGTGTGGTAACAACTAATATTCATTTAATTCTACTGAAATTCCATTGGAAAATTAATCAATTTATGGCAAATCGAAATTCAACGTTAATAAACGTTGACAGTTTTATTGGTCCGATCTGGTAATAAATGACGTTGGATTTACGTGGTTTCATCGGATCGTAATTGAACCTACAATGTAATTAAAAATGTTTCTGATTTAGTGAAGTTACTAGTAATTTAAAGTAAGTATATTGACCCATTGATAATCTTAGTTCAACTTCTTTCATGTATAAAAACTATATGTAGGCAAAAAATCAGAAAGCAATACCAATTTTCCACAAGCGCTCGATCGGTTTTTGTTAAGAGTCGCGGCTGCGCCTGTGGAAATGATATAAACAATAGGAAACGTGCGCTCAAAGTTGCGGAGCTTATGCTGGGTTTCTGAAGTTAACATTATTTTTTTACCTACTGATTCATTAGTGTCGGTTTGAACTGAGTTACAATGGAGTAAAACTCAAGTTACGTATTTCGGAAACGCATTTCATGAAGTTATTGAACCAAAAACACTAATGAATGGTTAAGCGAAGCTGGGAAACCGGCCATTAGTGGAAAAGTCTAAAAATCCTTTCGCACACCAGAGCGTAGAACAGAGTAGATTTTTATCGAAAATCAAATTGAGCTTCATGTTATTGTAAAAAGGTTTCATTTTACTCTACAAGTCTTATGCTATTGAAGAAAGTGCAAAGTGAAATTAAACCTTATTTCAATGACGTAAAGTTCAATTTTATATGTGATAAAAATCTGCTCTGCTTTCCGCTTTGGTGTGTGAACAGACCCTAAGTTTGTGTATACAGTTATAGCCAGCCGTTGTGAGCGTAGTTATATTTTCATACAAAAAGCTCCGCCGGCCGGGGCTGGAGCCCGGAGAGGATTAGTGATCGTGTTTTGTTCCCTTTTTGTTGATTCTGACTTGCACGTCTCGTAGGATGCTGTTTTTGGACAGTGACGTGTTAAGTTTTTAAAGAATTTTTAATAAAAAAAATATATTTTCAAGCTTTTTTGCTTCTTTGGAGTATTATGTCAACAAATTGCTTTGACTGAATACAATTATACTAATATTATAAATGCGAAAGTTTAGATGGATGAATGTTTGTTAGAGTTTGTAGCCTAAACGGCTGGACTGACTTCGATGAAATTTGGTACAGATGTAGAGGATAGCCTGGAAGAACACACCCACTTTTTTTTTAATTCGACGCGGAGGCAGTCGCGTGCAAAAGCTAGAACTTTTAATAAAATATTGAATTAAAATTCAGAATTATTAAGCGTTTTTTTGTTTTACAGTTAGCATTTTAGTTTACTAATTACTGATATATCTAGACCAATTCCAGGTATAAACGTCTTGAGATAGAATGTATTTTTTTTACATTTTTAATATCATGTCGTTTGCTCCAGAGTTGGCTCTAGTTAGTTCATGTAAGAACAAAGTCGAGTTGAAAACGGTTCATGCTTCTGCGCTTACAAGTACGTTAGTATTTCATCCGTAGTGTGAAATTTTATGCTCACTTAAACTTAACTTGTGAACTTCACTTTGAAATTAAAGTTAAATATGTTCCTTGCCTTAACACGAAAGTGCACTATAGGAACCTTTCAAGCGAAAAGTTAGGAAGAAATTTAGTAAGTTTTAAATGCAATTGATTGTTTAGAATGGTAATTGTTATTTAAACGAGAGGCAGGAGCTGATGTTAAACTAAATAACTTTTTAATGTACCCTTTAAATCAATGAGAAAAAGGTATGAAGTAATTATTTTTTTTAATCTATGAAATAATAAATCTAACGTACCTTGTCCTCCGCTTCCTCCGCTCTGCCCTCGGCTTCCAGAACCCTCTGCTCCAGCTCTGAAAGCTGCAACAAAAACAGTTCACATTAATATTTAACATTTGTATCACCTAACGCCATCTATTAGAAAGAAGGCAACACCAGAACCGCATAACAACATTTAGAGAAACCCGTTTCAGTTAACGAAATAATTCGTCCACCACCCAATAGATGGCGCTATTCTTAGAGTCATATTTTATTGAACCACGTGGCATTTGAGTGTTGTACGGATTTGTATATTTATGTATCACAGCTATTTATCAGAGAGGCTGTAGAAAGGGCATTATTGTTATGTAAGAGCGAGTATTCGTGCGGTTTCTAAGGCATGAGGGAGGGGGAGGCGCGGTGAAAAGGGTGGTTGCTTGCAAATGTAACACTGATATACGCGTACACGTGTTGGGAAAGGAATTAGATTGTATTTGAAAAGTTTATTTCATCAGGCGAAAAAGCATTTTCGTCACTGCTTTATTTCTGATTTATTGCTACGGTTTTGTGTAAAAGTTTATATATAATGTAATACAGTTTGAATGTATTCTTGTAATGTTTGTTTAATGCAATGAGAACTACAAGTAATTGATTTGTTTTTTTAATAAATAGTTTCTGACACGAGTTAAATTATTATGTTATTTAATAAAATATTATGTTGACATAAGGACTTTTTATGTCTTAATAAAAGTGAAAGCATTATCACATTTCCAAAAAAAAATAATTAATTGGTTATCTCTACTTTATAATTTCATTAATTGTAATTATTGTGCTCAGTTGTCGCAATACAATTTAAACATAAAAGCAGGCTCTTTACGGCCCATTAACCTCAAATTTTGTTCGTATCTCATCTACATAAAAAAACATTTTATCGATACGTCGTTTTATTCACCTTTCATTATGCACTTTAAGCGATGGAACTCAATTAAGCTTACTTAGTACAAGCAAATTTAAGCATTTAGGGCCTGTCCCAACATTGGCTGATAGAGACTAAGATAGCTTAAAAATTACGTCACAGTCAGCTAAGGTAACAAAATCCGATATTTCCATCACATTTTACACGTTGGATTGCTATCAGACAATTTACAGTTTTTTTCCATTAGTATTAAATAAATCATTAAATTAATAATGGCTACTTAAGCATCATCTCTGCGTGATTCAATAAATTTTTTATAATTAAGAATCCACTCGCTCCTAGTCTAGTATTCTTATTAATCTACGGTCTTTGAAGAGATCATCATCATCATAATCATCACCAGCTCACTATATGTCCCCACCGAGGGGCTCGGAGCCTACCCTAATTTAGGGTGACTAGGCCATAGTCATTTGAAGAGATGATTGTATTTAATTTCTAGGCTCTAACTTCCACACTTCCACGTTCTTTAAGCTGCCATAAACGTACGCACATATAACTCTTATTCCGAATCCAGTAAGGCTTACACGGTGAGCTTTCAGGTTTGAAGTTGGTTTAATCTGTTACATTATCAACTGCTGGTGTTTAGCAACGACTTTATTCGTTTCTATATTATCTTTTGTAGTAAATTAAATAGAGAAAGCTGTTCTCAGCAATTTAACTTTTTAAGGGTGAGTTGCATCGAATCGCCGGTTATCGTAAAAGTTATAGTTATAGTTAATAGGGTTACAAGTGCAAAAACATATTCTCACAGAGGTTTTATGTGTTTTTCGTTTTTAAAATGGAAACATTTAAACCTGAATGTCACTAAAGTGTCAAGTTGGTGTCAAGAATGACATTTACGTAAATTAAAATGTTTGGAAATTCATGCTTCGCCGTATGTATTTATGTATCATACGCATGGTATTTTATAGTGACATAAACCTTTTGCCCACGGAGATGGAGAAAATGGCAAACTCTTGTGAAAATAAACTAGTTTGGGCCATTATTGAAACTGTATTTACTTTACTACTCAAATATGTAGCAAAAATGAAGCAATAAAATTATACAAATATAAATGCATCTTATTTATTTTCCATATCATAAATTGTCCTCTCAATGCATATTATAAATTGTCCTTTTATGGAGGACATTTTTTTAAATCAGAGAAAAGGGACAAGCGCTGTTGCTATGGCCTTAGACACTCGAAATTTGTCCAAACTGAATGTTTGGCCAAATTTCGAGTTCCATCTTGG
>NW_013525224.1:1643792-1706554 GCF_000836215.1 Papilio polytes
TCTTTACGGCCCATTAACCTCAAATTTTGTTCGTATCTCATCTACATAAAAAAACATTTTATCGATACGTCGTTTTATTCACCTTTCATTACGCACTTTAAGCGATGGAACTCAATTAAGCTTACTTAGTACAAGCAGATTTAAACATTTAGGGTCTGTCCCACCACTGGCTGATAGAGGCTCAGATAGTTTAATTATGACGTCACTGTCAGATAGCAAAATCCGATATTTCCATCACATTTTACACGTTGGATTGTTTTCAGACAATTTACAACTTGGTGTAACAGGCTTTTAGTCTTCTGAATCTTTAGAATTTCTTTCCATTGGAATTAAATAAATCATTAAATTAATAATGTCCACTATATTTTATAATTAAGAATCCACTCGCTCCTAGTCTAGTATTCTTATTAATCTACGGTCTTTGAAGAGATCATCATCACCAGCTCACTATATGTCCCCACCGAGGGGCCCGAACCTACCCTAAGTTAGGGTGACTAGGCCATAGTCATTTGAAGAGATGATTGTATTTAATTTCTAGGCTCTAAGTTCCACACTTCCACGTTCTTTAAGCTGCCATAAACGTACGCACATATAACTCTTGCTCCGAATCCGGTAAAGCTTACACGGTGAGCTTTCAGGTTTGAAGTTGGTTTAATCTGTTACATTATCAACTGCTGGTGTTTAGCAACGACTTTATTCGTTTCTATATTATCTTTTGTAGTAAATTAAATAGAGAAAGCTGTTCTTAGCAATTTAACTTTTTAAATATTATACTATCGGTTTAGTGTATGAGCGACAGAGGTGTACATAACTAACTAAAGAAGTACATTATACTTATACAAATAAAAATTGGTAGCGTAGTGAACTATTAAAGTATAAATTCAGATTTTTTTTTGCGTAATTGGAACACTATCCCATAAAAATCATCAGACAAAAGCTGTTAGTTACAAAGTTTGGGAATAATGAATGTAAGAAAATTGTCCATTGGCTTATTGTAAATTATTCGATTAATATGGTAATGAAAATTCCTTTACAAAATGCCTCCTACGTTATTATCTGTGCAAAGTTTAATTTAAGGACAGACATGTCGGCGGCCTCTCGGGGATCGGTACAGATTCGAACGTCCGTTGTCTATGAACAGAGAGAATGGAATATAACGATATAGTAAATGGAACCTCTATGTCCAGTTAAAATGTAGATTAAGTTAAAGAAATTGAACTAGTAATTGTAAAGTTGATAAAACACATAGTTCATAGTTTTTTAATCTATCACTGAATTTTCCGTTAAAAAAAATTGTCGAATTTTTACCTCAGCGACAGCATGTTACCTATTATTAGATTTAGTAAAATTAGTAATTACAAAGGTTTAATTTCTTTAGCCTTAGTCTATAAAATAAAGAATAAGTGAACAGGGAATGATGCCTCAAGAGACATCTAAATTAGTCGATAAACAAATATCAAAAGACATGAACGATTCTATTCTCATCGCTGTAGATACCTCATTGTATTCATCAAGATCTTATCTGAAGTCCAGTTCTTGAAAGTGAAAGTTCAGATCGTTCCGCATAACTTATCCTCTTGAATTTAATTTGAGGAGTTGAACAATTCCCATTTAATTAAGTCAGAGGCGTAAGATCGCCAAGCATTCTGTCAAGTTAGGAACGTGGCCACGGCATGTTTACGACACTCACACGACTTATAGAAACTGTCCGGCTCACATGTCGCCTTTAGACAAGTGGGCTAGTGTGACCATGATATTTTAATTAAACGGGAAAACATAATTCCGAGATAAATGTCATTAACTTAAATTTAAACGTATTACAGACTTCAATGACGATAACACGATAATAACAAAACTTACGTCCTACGCGTGAATGACATTTATTGCACTTAACACGTTGATGGCCTGCAATAATTGTCAATTACTTAAGCGAACAGTTAGGTAGCACTAAACCTATTAATTTGACAAAACAGTTGGTAATCTATACTAATATTATAATGGGATTTTTGTATGTATTGAAATAACTCAAAAACTCCTGGACCGGTTTAAAAAATTTTGCAACATCAAAAAGCTATTTTATCACTGAGTAAAATAGGCTATGTTAAGTCGCGAGCAAAAGCTATAGTCAGTAACAATTCACGATTAGTACAATGTAGCACCCAAATGGGAAGTCTCACAATTTTTGGTTTCCCTACTGAAATTGTATAGGAATCACACTTTCAAATACTGGATACATCCGAAGTCATATCCAGCAGTATACTTTTGACATGAATACAACTCAATAACACCACTGATACATTCGGGTCAGAGTGTCACAGAGAGGCCGTCAATTTTATTGACATTTGTTGTGCAAACTGCCGACGGCGGGTGTTTATGAGAGATCCGACATTTGGCAAGCACTATATAACATGTTGCGATGTTTTACTATTTGTTTATAGGTTGTCTACCAACTAAGTGGATTGAAAGGGACGGATATATAAAACAAGGAATACGTAGTAAGTTATGTATAGATTTTAATGACTCCAATAAGGTTTAGAGGGTACATTTCGAAAATTCGTGAGAACGTTTTCGTAACGTCATCGAAAAAAATTATGAGATTTGTTGGTGTAATTTACGAAAAGTGCTGTAAAAATTTAATACATTTATCGATTAAGTTACAAAAACGACCCAAAATAATTTTGATAACTACTCCCTCTGTTATGTGAATGTATGAACGTATCTCTGTTCTATGTTCAAACTTTCAGTCTATTCCTTTATTTTCTGAAGAAGATTAAAGATTTTAAATATTTATGTCATTCAATTCAAAATAAAAATGTTGGACAAACGAACGTATAGTCAATTTCGTTACTATATTGTTCTAAAAGTAAAAACGCTAACATAAACACATAGACCGAGTCATCGTAATGTTTCACTGTAAATACCAGCTGGCGCAAAGGTACAGGGCTGGCTATATACATGGCTATGTCGCACCGCAACAGCGACAGTGGTGCCATCCCTGCATGATTGATGCAAACTAACTGGCCTAGGGTTGACCCTGTGCTGTAAGTGTTAGAATAGTTTTAATAAAATAACTGCATTTAAGGAACGACTGCTATTTCAAAACTTCTATATCAGCTCTGTTAGTTAAATATAGTTGGTTTTCCATATTTTAATAACAAAAATTTAGACCAAAGTCATTTGATAGGTATAACGAGCTAAATACGAGTATAATAAAAATTATTCATGTCTACAGTTCTGGTTCACAATTATGTTACATTGACATCCAAGCTAAGATAAATTAAATCCATTTGCATCCCGGTATTGCGGCAGCCCTGAACAAAGGCAACGGGCTTTTAATAAATAATTCTGCAGTAGCCACTTGCAGCCTTCAGAGCGGCCCCGAGCGAGTCCGGCCCTGTAACCGTTTGTTCTAGAACGTTATTCTATTCAATAGCACGGATTTGTTGCAAACGAGCGAATTGATTTTTGTTCTACTACGCTAACAATTATATTTCTAGACCCTGTTTGGACAAAATTGTATATATTACAGACTATAAAATGAAAAAACCTAACAGGCTTTTTGTAAAAGATACAACTTGTTAGAAAATGACAAGCCATTCAATATCTTATTTCACTCCGAGAATAGACATGCCCGTAGTTGCTACACTTGCATGCCATGTACCAGCATGAGTGTAAGGAGACGAATGTTGACAATGAACCTCGTCTCCTACGATTTCGTTGACATTTCACTGTTATGTGTATACGGATTCCGCCACTAGCTTGAACGATGTGTTACTGGTGTGTATATTTCAGTCCTTACGTACATTTCCGTCAATATTACAAAGTAAATGACTCAAGATCATGGCGAAGTTTCCATTAGGCGGCATTCCTCCGACATGACAGCCTACTACACCATTACGAACATTCCAAACTTCGTGGAATCACCTCAGTCGGTGTCACACCTGCGTCCAATGAAACCACCTGTGAAGTTGGGACCGTTAAAAATTTTCTAAAAGCAATTCTTTTCAATACCAACTTTTAAACTTTTATCGACTTGGCTTCGCTTCTCGTTTTAAATTGTGAGTACTAAAGGTAAAACAAAAGTATAAAATTTGAAATCATTAGTATTAATGGCCTTTTTGAAACATGGCTTTTCACTGATGCAGCTCTCTAACAAAATAATAAATAATTAAGTAATTATAATTTAACAATACAAATATTTTTGACTGTGCTATATTTTACGAATTTAAATCATGTTTGAAATAGAATATCAAACATAATGTTATCCTTAAACCGGGCATACGATCAGTAAACACTAAGAAGTCATGAGCCGCAATAAACTGCTACATTTGAATCGGTAACGTGGGTAGTTTGTTAATATTTAAACGCGCTCGTCGCTTCCCCGCGTCTCGGTCATTTATCGCCCGACCGCCGCACAAAACGGACGTCTACTGTAAACATTTATGGCTACAAAACAAGACTTAGAGGCTACGCGAAGTAGAACGGTGTGGGAAGTAAATGTAAGGTTAAAACAGATTTTATCTCTTAGCGTATCATGAAAATGTTATTAGTTGACATGTATAGTTTAAGCAAGAGTACTTAAAATAGAAAGTTGACTACTAGTAGCAGACAAGATTTAAATGCTGTAGTTAGTTCTTTTGTTCTATAAAAAATATTTAATGCAGTACAAACTTTTCCCGCCCATCTACTTAAAGGGTAGGTAGATAAAGCCTATTACACCTTTTAATGTTAAAATAGACCCTTTCTAACACGTAATCTAACGACTTAAACACTCCCCGCTGACCCACTGAACTCAAACTTTGCATCTTTAAAATAGTTAGGTATTGAAATGGTTGTTCATAATCTTATTCCACTCCCGGGACGGAGACCAGACGAGGAATCTTTTTTAACTTAGATCGTATAAGGCTTTGTAAATGTTTTTATTGCCGTCCCTTTATGTACTTCATTATAATAAAAACTTCAGATTTATGTCTGAATATTTAAGACGGAGTTAAAATTCAAAGGACTTTTAAGTTCTCGTGAGATTTTACTTACAATTTAGTCTTTCATCAGATATTTTTACTTTGATGAAATCGTAATAAAAAATATATTTTTTAACGAAATGGTTTTTAAATTTCACATCTTGGAACAACTTGTTTTAACTCTATTAATATTTATTCAAACCTTGTCAAGCCAGTGATCATCGATTACTCTCGAGGTGGACCTTCAAAGGTACAAGCGTCCAAAGCTGAACCAATTTAGTTTCGCTCCGCTAAGACAGGTCCACTAGTTATTTACGTGCGAAGGGACCGACTCAAAGTCTCAAGTCCAGTGGAAAATTCGACGAGTCACAACTCCAATCTTCGGCCGCGATGCAGAAAATTGAAACGGATTTCGGCCAAACCCCGCCTGCGAGCGGCTTCGCTCACAAATATTTTACTCGATATTATATTTTTCTATCGTACACTCGATTCACATTTTTGCTATTCTTGTATATGACATTTCAATATCTCCATTCTTTGTACGTTTCAAAGCGAATGGTGGAATATTTCTGAAGAAATTTCAAATATTCAAAAGCTTTTACTGTTGAGATTCAGTATACTGTCTAGCTGTCTTGTCATATATTAAAAAGGCGTAATAAATTTTTCATATTTACATTAATATTAGTTAGAGTTTTAAAATATTTAAAATAATGGTTTAAACAATAAAAAATAGCACAAAACCGATGTGAAATTGGCCGTATACTTTAAATTCAAACGCAGAAAAAGCACAATTTGACATTGCCATGCCACAGACAGGTGGAGTAGGAATTACAAAAAAAACAACATTCGTCCGCCAATCAACGGAGTGGGTACCAATCCATCAACATGTCGGGACGGTGGTTTTCCAATTTTCATGGGAACTTTTTATCATCTGCGAAAAGCAATTAAGTACAATATAACTCGAACGGTCGACCGCTCATACATCATTCTAACTTGATGCTGTTACTTTTGATAGAATCATTAATAACAATAATAATTCCACCCCTCTTTTATCCCGGCTGGTTTGATTAGACTTCAATATTAAAAACAAAAGAGACACATATACGTAACGTATAAATATTTAGGACTAGCTGTTGCCCACGAATATGCCCGTCTATGTCAGCTAACCTTCAGTAAAGGCCGGTCGAAATCGGCCCAGCCGTTTCGGAGATTACCCGAAACAAACGCTGCTTGCGGACAGACAGATTTTTTTTTAAATGCGCGTTTCCTTATTAGCAACGCAAACACATTGTCTTCCCGAAAACTGGATTTTTTTTTGATGTTACTAGCAGACACTCCAATTTTATTATATGTATAGATTTAGCTTGGATATCGAACTGGAACCTTTACAAAAACAGATATTTTTTACCGTATACAACCATTTTATCGTTTGCACTTTTAAATACATTCTTCACTACGTTCGTATCGCAGTAAATTAAAATTTACTTAAATATCCTTTCATTTTTCCACTAATAAATTGTGGATATTCAGAATATATGCGAGGAAAATTTCCATATTCGAAAGCGGAACATTATGACCATAACTTAGAGAACATAGCTCAAGGATTGCTAATAACCGAAGCTAAAGTCGAGACACGAGCTGTTGAGCCCGCCGAGAGCGGAGCGGCCATCGCTGAGATACGCGCGCCCAACGACGCTTGAAGTTAAGTAAGCTCATATGATGTGCTTTAACGTTGCCTCACATGGGAACTTCCGTCCTGTACTACGTTTGGCGCAAGTTGAAAGCGACCGTTTACGAATAATGAAGTGAAATATAAATTTTATAACGGTGTTTCTATTTTATAAACAGCCACATATAGCAGTAGTTACAAATATATATTGTGCCGCGAAATAACCAGCCATCTTCAAGCTAATTGGACTCCCTTTTGTAGATTAATATGAGAATTCTGCACTAAGAGAAGCTGTAGATATTACGACTTTATACGCGGTCTTTGAAGTGGAACCAACTAATCTAAATTTGACCATCATTTAAATTGAAAAAGATGAAAAACGTTTTTAATAAAGCAATCAAAAATAATATAATAAATAATTTAATTAACCGCAGCGGAAGCGAAGAAGGCAAAGGTGCAGGAATACGGAAAGTTAAAAAAGTAAAAGAATCTAGTTTAAATAGCGATGTGGTCGTTTGGCGAACTCGTGATAAAGAATTAACTGCAGTAATAAAATAAATTCCTACGCTGATGTGGCGAAAGAACGAATACCGACTTGCATTTTAAATTTATCTTTGCTTTTAGAAGTTTTTAATTACTTAACCATTATTTTTCCTGAAACTTAAAAGTACAATAAAATAATAATGCTAATATTATGAATGCAAAATTTTAAAAAGATGAGTGTTAAAGTTTGTAGCCTGATACTGAACAGAGCATAGTATGGAAGAACGCATAGACTACTTATGTTTTTTTTAAATTCCACACGCACGCGATCGCGGATGAAACCTAGTTTAGTAATAATTGCGATCATCCCGCCCTTTTCGCCTCAGGGGTTTGGCGTAGTATGTACTACTTTTCCATACATCTCTATCAATTCCCATATTTTAATTCTCCCTTCATATGCAAAGCAATTTCACACAATCCATCCTTAATGATTACTTATAATTGTATTAACTTAATCTATAGAATATCAGTTAATATTACTTTATAATTTACAATGGGTAGGATTGGGATAATTCGTACTTTCATTCATCTATGCGACATTAAACTCGAGACTACTAACTACATCTAGTTACTAACTAACAAAGACATGTAACAATTCATCGTATTCAAATGCCTACACTCAGCCACATAACGTGCGGGATTTTTGCAATATTTTTTCTGTTTCGACTTCAGCCCCGGCGACGATTTATTCACTCAGACAGATAACGCGTTCCCTTTTTTGCCCTCAAGCGATGTTTAAATAATTCCCGTCGCCCCTTTGTTTCTGTTCCGTATTCCTGTTTGTAAGTTGTGATCTCCGCTTGTTTGTTTTATTTTGATATACAAAGTTATAACAGTTTTGTATGAACATAACTGGGATTTGTGCATCTTGAATTTATTGAATGTGGAAAATCTGTTATTGAAGTTGGGACAATCTTGAAATGTGTGTATGAAACGGTTTGATGATAATCCTGTTTACGAGGATAATTTACTCAGTAATAATTACGGTCGTTAACAAAGTTTTTACCTAAAATTATTTATTTAATGTACTTCATTTTCATTTTAAGTGAATTCTGCTGTAAACTGAAGTTTTAATTAGTATACTAACGTTTTTTTATTACGTTTTACTTATTAAATTTTTAGGCGTAAGTACCAATTGTTACCAAACAAACTACCAAATTTTAAAACATCATTTATGATCGGTTCGTTAGTGTTTTTGGTTCGATACCTTCATAAAATGCGTTTCAGAACTATGTAATTTGGATTTTATTCACACACACTAAACAAATATTGGGTAGACAATGACAAAATAACTGGAATATTCGAAAACCTAGCATTACTGATATAATATTTAACAACTTTTTAGTTAAGTAGAATCACTCCGTAGATCCAACCAAAAACTGAATATTCTAATATTTCTTAAAAAAAAACCTTCATTACGTTTCTCAAAAATTCTTCCATGATAAAAATAACACACCGCAAATCCACGTTCAAACACTTGAAGCACCCGCCGCGTTCCCAATGACACTTTAACAAAGTATTTGAGAGCCTTATTTTTCAGAGGATTCCAACCCTCTCCCTTACGGAGCGAATTGCGTAAAAACTGGGTCAAAGAGTGACGTTTACGTAGACAAGTTATGTGTACATGTTAACGCATGCCTTGTTAAATGTTTAATGAAAATTTAAACAGCGTGCACGTGACTGAAGGTTTAAAGAGTAACCGGCGTTCATCGTTTCACTGCATATATTTTTATTGTTTGTTAACTTTGGTTCATTGTATACTAAGGAGTATATACAGCAATGAATTCTGTGTCTACTGTAGGTTCTTTTGTACTATGTAGGTTATAGATAGACAACATTTTTTTTTATAACTTAACACATAGAATTCTACACTATCAGCCTTAAAAATAAACGTGGCATAAAGCTAAACTTAGGAATAAACTGAGTATAAGCAAAATTTGTACTTAAATTTGTAAGGCTGTATAAGTACTGAATACTTAATTTCGACTTAAGCTTTTTGATCCTGCCTTCCTTCGCATTCTTGAAGTATTCATTACTGTATGTAAAAATTAAAACCAAATTATGTAACCTGATTTACTTCGTCACAGACGCACACTAAGGTAACATGACGGGTAACAAGCGGTGTGTCGTCGCAAATTGTGAGCGACGCAAATGGGCCCCGGACCGTCACCACACCTGCGTCTGTCAGTAATATATCCACGTCCGGAAACGGACTCTTACTTACATGCTCATGAAAAATGTACGGAACAGGCCCGGACATACTGAGCTTTGTTAATGGCTTTGCAAATGGTTTTCGTTGAAATAAGTATACAGTAAAAAATTTCCCGCCGAAATAATTTTATAATTATTTCTGTTATTTCGAAGAGAAATGATGATATGTCTTTACACAAATGTTAGTTTTTTGTATCAATTAATAAAATTATGTAAGAAGTTTGGGTTGTAACAGAAATTTTTGAGTAAATAAGAAAAATCGAAGCATACTTATCGACGCGGTCTCTCCATAGAGTTTTTAATGCGAAAATGTTTGCATTTCTCACATAAAACGATACAAGCCTTTCAACGCTCGCAATTTTACAAATACAAAATTGATTGCCGATTTTATATGTGTACTAGCTTTCGCCCGCGACTCCGTCCGCGTGATGTTAAAAAAACAAAAGTAAGTAGCTATGTCTTCTTCCAGAGTATCCTCTATGTCTATGCTAAAATTTCATCGAGATCCGTTCAGCCGTTTAGGCTACAAACTCTAACAAACATCCATACATTAATATTTTCGCATTTATAATATTAGTAAGATAGTAAGAAGTAAGATAAGATTGGTGAAAATATTAACTATTAAAACATTTTTAAGACAAATTTCTATATTAACTTCCTCAAAGATATTTAGGGGACTAACATATATTTTTCTAATTATTTCATTAATTAAAAACTACGTAATCGCTGCTATGTACTACGGGACTATTTATACATTAAAGTAAAAATTAAAGGACTCTGAATCTTGTATTTAAGTCTTTAAGTCTGCTTACACCTAAAGCAATGTTTAACGCCTAAGTTACCGCATATAGGAATATTAACGTAAGGTACGTTTGGGTTAAATTAACACTGGATATGATATAGAGCAATGTTGCTTCGTGACATGTATTATGGTGATTTATTTAACCGCTGCACAACGGGCGGTCATTCCACGCACAAGGTACGGCCAAATGTCTTCCTATATGCATAGGTATACCATAAGTGTAGTAATTACATGTATGTAAAGGCTAATGGTCGTAAGCGAAAAATAATTGTTGCTTAAAATTGTTTCGACTTTTCACGTATTACTGTATGAAATAATAAATAGTTTTAAGTCTACAAAAACGATGTTTATTTATTTTTAATGATTGAAATTCTGTAATCTTAATTCGTAATTATAATATTATTATTTATACACTAGCTGTTCCCGTGCGATTTTATCACCATAACATTATTTTATTATTTACTTGTGTCAAATTGACAATTGCAAATGTCAAAATGACATGACATGACAAAACTTGGCAATCTTGCTTCCTTGATGTTGGCAGCAACTTATGGTCTCTTTCCCACATTAGGGTTTTTGTGCAAAATATTTACCACCTAAGTTTAACGGCGTGAAAATATATAGCCTAAAGCGTGACGTAAGTGTAGGGCTTTATATTAAAAAAGGAATTATTCAAAAATATGCTGTAATTGCTGACATATTAGGCAACAAAGAAGTGTGTGGTTACGCTTTATTATAATAGTATAGATTACATTACATTATTATTCGTTTAGATAGATATTTATTACATCATATCTGCAGAACCGCTTAACGGATTTTGTTGAAATTTGGCATAAAAGCAGAACGCGTAGAGAAAAAACTAGTTAATTTTTCAATACACACATCATAATTTTTAAATTACAACAATATGCAGAATTATTATAAAGTTTTGTAAAGTTAACCAAAATACATCAGTATTTTTAAAAAGAATTTTCGTTATTAATTTAAGTTCACCCCAGTTTGTTAAAAAATAAAGGAAACGAAATAAAATTTCGTCTAACTCGAATACAGGGGGATCATCCCTCCTTTGATGAGATGATTGGGTTTATTTTGGATAATGATAACTGAAATATGTATCTCAACTCTCCCTCTAGATTGAGAATCGGTGTCGTACTTCAAAGTGATATTTGACAGGGAATTTTACTCGAATAAAACTGTATATTGCGTATAAAAGATGTTCAAAGGACTGTAATAATGTTGGATATGAGATTTAACAGTCCTCTAAAGTAAAACACTTTTGTATATGTGTTTAAATGCATTATTAACTAGCTGTTACTCACGACATTGTCATTATTGACATTACTTAATAACATCAAAGTTTTAGAGTTTTTTCAATACATACAAAAGTACAAATCTTTTCTCTTATATATGCGACATATTCATATCTTACTAATCTTACTTATAAAAAAAATGCGAAAGATTAGAAAGATGGATGGATAGATGGATGTTTGTTAGAGCTTGTAGGCTAAACTGCTGAACGGATCTTGATGAAATTTGGCATGGGTGTACAGCAGTCTGGAAGAACACATAGGCTACTTATTTGTTTTTTTAATTCCACGCGGACGGAGTCGCAGGCGTAACCAAGCTTAGTTTATAAATTGAGTGCTATATGTAAATAAAGAATCCAAATAGTATGTGAACGGTTTAGTTAGTCATAAGTAAAAAAGATTTTTCTAGCAATTTAGTGTTACACACATAAACGAATAATTCGGACGTGCGTGTGTGTGACCTGGTTTGAGTCATTATCGGTCGTAAATCTGTCCATAAATCTCCGAGCCGGGATCATTCTGATTGCGTAACCCATTTTAGCTCAATTCCCACTTATTTTTCACCGAACTTCGGGAATCTCTAGCATTAATACAATATTGAGGTTCGTTGAACTTTTATTGATAAATGAACGTCTATAGAACGAGCTTTGATATAAGATATGAGCCCCTACCTAGTTGCACAAATGATTTTTTGTTTGGGAAATCTTTATAAAATAAAAAAATAAAGTGTTATTACTAAAATAATGTTAATTATATTAAAAGTACTCATTTTAAACTAAAGTTAGTCTTTGGATATTATTGTGTGCTCCCTTAAATCTATACTAACATTATAAAGAGGTAAGTTTTATTTTTGTATATATTGAAATAACTCAAAAAACTACTATGCCAATTACAAAAATTCTTACACCATTAAAAAGCTACGTTATCAGTGAGGCAGACATATGTTATATTCTTTTTTTTTAATTTCACGCGGGAGAAGTCGCGAGCAACAGCTAGTCATTACACAAATTGCCAAATTTATAAAAGCATGTCACTTAAGGGTCATATAAATTTACATGTAAATTATTTTAATTTGAATTCTTTAATGCATTTATTAAGGCTTATCAAGCTCAAAACTTTCCTGTAAAAATTAAATTATAAAGAGTTTGTAATATTCCCGTTTCCATCACGAGTGAATTTATATTAACATAATCCAAGGCGCGCCTGGTACTGTGACGGTCACGTAAATCGTTAACATGTAGTAGTTGGGCGCGCAATGAAAAATTCACAAGTCACTAAGCCCGGGCGGGTCTCGTATGCTGAGCTCGTTCCCGGTTTTAATTCGGTTTAAGCTCGGTTATAAAGCGAGCGTCTGTCGCCTATCGGACATTGTACAGTCGTGGGCTTTTAAAAAAAGTAACGTACAAGACTGATAAATTGTATGTATTTAAAAGTTTACCAAAGGTTCATGTCATAAATGAATACCTTTTTCCCATTTTTGACTTGAAATAGATGTTGAATTACTAGCTTTTGGCTGCGACTTCGTCGACTTGGAATAAAAAAGCTTAGAGTAAACAATGTAGGCTATGTATTCCTACAGACTATGTACTACATTCGTTAAGCTGTTTTGGAGATACATATGTGGTAACAAACATCCATACATCCAAACTTTCGTGTTTAATTTGTTTAGTGTAGATTCTATTAATAATGATACATATATGAAATTTAACATAAGTAACATTAGTGTTAATTTTTATTTAAATTTAATTTTGATCAACTTCTCTACCATGTAAAAACAGAAAATCGAAAAACAAATCATCAACATAGAAATAGATATATAAAACCCGCGACACACGCTCCGTTTTGTCTAAACACTCGAATCGTTTAGATAAATCTAACGTGTGTAAAACTGAGGACTGAACTGTTCCCAGTTTTGATATATTCATCTGAACTGTCCAGATAAAACTATACGTGTGTTGCAGGCTTTATAAAACATGCAGACGATCGTAATCTCATTACACTCCGGTCAGTTCATCGCGTTTCCCCGAAGGCGAGAAAAATATTTTTTTTTCACTCTCCTGTACTCTCGCACGCAATATGAAGAGGTTTACTGACGGGTTTTTACTGTGGCCCGTTTATTATAAACTTTATGAAGGTATAAAACATAAAATAATGGAAGTATTTTTACAACCCGATACTATAAAACACCTTTTATGATTGCGATAACATCGGTTGAGTTTTGGCGTTCAGTGTACGGAACTCAGGTGTTGGAATTATATCTAAGGTGATTCTTGTATTATTTCAGTAGTTTTGAACGGTTACTACGGTACTATTATACCGTATACTGAATCTTTTAAACAGTTAAGCACAAACATGAATCCATAAATTAGCAAATTTCGATGCAATCGAGTATTCCTAAACACATATCTATACTAATATAATAAAGCGTAAACACACACTTCTTTGTTGCCTAAGATGTCAGCAATTACAACATATTTTTGAATAATTCTTTCTTTAATGAAATGCCCTACACTTACGTTACGCTTTAGGCTATATATTTTAACGACATAAACTTTATTTTAGATAAAAACCCTAATGTGGGAAAGAGACCATAAGTTGTTGCCAACATCAAGAAAGCATGGTTGCTAAGATTTGTCATGTATGTCATTTTGACATTAGCTATTGATAATTTAACAAATGTGAATAATAAGATGACATTTTTATAAATTTGGGAACAGCTAGTTTCTTATAAAGTATGAAAGAGGTGTTGAATATAAAGTTTTGGCAGTGTAAGTATCGAAATAGTCAATTAATTAAATTTAATTTAAAAACTATAGCCAATATAAAGTTTTCATTATCTATCGTTTAATAAATCCTTTCAGATAAATTAAAATAATAGATAAAATGTATAGCTATAAATACCGATCCGGATAAATCCGGTTAAAACTACATTAGTCTGGCAATGCATTAGACGAGTCTGCGTCGAAGACGTCCAGATTGGTCTCTGATTGCGTTAGAGCTTTAAAAGCACTGTCTAAATCTGATTACTGTTTGTTAATACGCAGTTTTACAATGAAACGACTTGATTATTTCCCTTATTTTTATTTATTATACGTTTAATTTTAAAATTGAAATCTTATCTTACTAATATTATAAATGTGAAAGTTTAGATGGATGGATGGATGTTTGTTAGAGTATGTAGCCTAAACGGCTGAACGGATCTCGACTAAATTTAGCATAGACGTAGAGGATAGTCTGGAAGAACACATAGGCTACTCACTTTTGTTTTTTTAATTCCATGAGGACGGAGTCGCGGGCTAAAGCTAGTAAAGAATAAATGTGTCGTAGATTTAGTATACATCTGAGTGAGACAGTAATTCTCAGCGACGGCGAAGGACAGATTTCTATCGAAATTTAATTTTGCTTCGTATGCATCAGCCGGTTAATTGTAATTTATATTTAAATACTAACAATACACACAAATAGATACGTAAAACTCTATACACGGACATCATTAAGAAAACATATTCACCTCACCTCACATAAATGGCATTGGCTTGAACAATTTTATTTCCGAGATAAATTTCCTCTTTGACGGACTGCACGGAAAATTCCTTCAGTACCGGTTACAAGTAAAATATAACGAGGAAATAAAATAAACTCAAAAAGACTGCATTAAATCTTCAAAGGTGTTTAGTTAGTTAGTTAATATAATATATAATAATAACTCGAAAAGTACTGGATGATTTTAAAAATTCTTTTACTATTAAAAAGCTACGTCATCAGTGAGTAAATTAGACTGTTTTTTTATTATTTTTTATTTCACGCGCGAGAAGTCGCGAGCAACAGGTAGTTAAATACATTTATAGATAAAAACTATAGAGTAAGCGACATGACAAAAACTTGAGGAAAACGAGATAATAATGGATTTAGGCGCAGTTGTCCGCACTCAGGAACAACCGGCTTTGTTATACTTTTATAATAAAACTCGACACACTTTTGCGTCCGCTGTTTTTGTTGATGTCACGAAAACATTTGATGGTATTTGGATTGACCAACAAAGTTTTATACTAAAATTAATTTTATCTCTCATTTTCATACGAGTGAGCAGTCAATCATATTTTTGTAGAGATGTATAAACCCACTTTTACATAATACAATTCTAAAGATATATCAGTTAAAATAGATTCAATTCAATAAAATCAACTCCCAACACTAGCTAGAATTGTAAATTCAGCTCACACAATAATAGCGATTGGAAATTTTCGCCCATGTTCTAGAATAGAATAGATTTCTTGGAGCTGCGGCGAAGACAAATAGCGTCGGAGTATTCTGTGGGATTCGTTTAGTCCGAGCTCAGTTCCGTAATTGACAGATATCTACTTAATTGCCAATCTTACTAATATTATAAATGCGAAAGTTTAGATGGATGGATGTTTGTTAGAGTTTATAACCTAAACGGCTGAACGGATCTCATGAAATTTAGCATAGACGTTTATGGTAGTCTGGTAGAACAGATTGGCTACTCACTTTTGTAATTTTTGATTTTATGCGGACCGGTTGCGGGGGAAAGCTAGTTAATAATAAAAATCGTTTCATCCATTACATTTTATATTTTTTACCAGTCTATTAGTGACACGTGAACATCTATTTTCTTCTTCTTCGCTTTTACAGCAAAGTAAATTTATTTTAATGGATGAATTTTATATTGTACGCGAGGTAACATGATTACAGCACGTGAGGTTCACTCAAAAAGCCCATTCACCTAACACAAAACACAATTTGTGCCACCCATTGAATGCTTCGAGAACTCGATCGCGAATCACAAAAGCACTCGATATTTCAGTAAGAGCCTTAAATAAACGTAATAGGAAAGGTATGTACTCAATATTGAGGAGATTTGATAAATTCATTTTATTTGCAGCATCACGTATATAATATTAAAACTTGAAAAAGACCATATCTCGTCGGTAAATTGCCAGAATAATACACATCTTTATTGTATGAATTATTTTTACCTTCAAATGTAATTTTACTTCACTTTTATTTATGCCTCTTACCGCTTTGTCGAGCAATTTCGATCCTGCAATAATCCATTCGAATGCGTCCATACCTGAAATGAAAAAAAAAACCATTCAGATTTTTAAATTCAGAATTCGAACGTAACGTTAAAATTGATTTAACAGTTTCCGATTGGGCGTGACGCGTAATTGAATGCCCTCTGATTGGCTAGTTCGCGTCACGTCCAATGGTGGCACATCCGGTGCAGTCACGTGGTCAATTTCCGAGTCCATTTCCGACGGCGTTAGTTACTCGGTTATTTCAAGTGGGGAATAATTTAAATTGTAATGATGGACGTTTGTTAACATCTTAACGAGTTCTTTTGAACGCATTTCTTTATATAAATGAGGATAGTAAATCATATCAACGAAATCTGTACTGTGACGTCATTGAATTTAAGTTTTCAGATATCATACTAATATTAATGTGAAAGTTATGATGGGTGGATGGATGTTTGTTAGAGTTTGTAGCCTTAACTGCTGAACGGATGTCGATGAAATTTGGCATAGATGTAGAGGATAGTCTGGAAGAATACAAAGGTTGCTTGGTTTGGTTTCTTTTAATTCCACGGGGACGCAGTCGCGGGAGAAAGCTAGTTTTACATAAATAGTTATTAATCTACCAGCTGTCTTCAATCATTGGCTCAGATAGACAGTTCTTTTGATGTTATTTTTAATATTAATAAGAGGATGTTTGCAAAATTAATGTTTTAAGTCAAATTTAGGTTTAAACAAGTACAAAGTGGATTAACGTCTGCCATTTTCACAATTTCAGTTGAGTTGAGACAAGTTCTCTGAGATTACGAAGTTTGTTGGGCGCCGGCGTCAGCGCTCCGACCGCCATGATTGATGGCTGTAATTAACCTAACCGGTTTCGTAATCTCCTTTGCATAGTCATGATAAATATTAAATAGGATAAGTTACATCACACCTACGCACGTGTAAATATATACCTGCGTGTAGTCAACGACGTATAAAAACCGTGATTTCCCCTTACCACAGCAGGAAGATATGCATTTCTATGACTTTTTCGGTTTAAGGTTTAAACGTCAAAATTATCACTGTTCTTTAGTATTATTATTATTCTATATTAATATTATAAACAGGAAAGATATGTATTTATGTATGTTTCTATGTATTGAAATAGCGCAAAAACTACTTGACCGATTTTAAAAATTCTTTCACCGTTAAAAAGGTAATTTATCTGTGAGTAACAAAGGTTTTAATGTGACACGGGCGAAGTCGCAAGCAAAATTAAGTTAATTATTAACGATGAAGGAATAATCGCTAAAGATTACTTTGGAAAACTGACATCGCTATATGTACAGAGGGTCTTTAGTAGGGGTCAATTAAAGTTGTTGTTACTGTTATATCATAAACAGATTATACACCTATACAGTTATTTCGCTTCTCAACACATTCATCATTTTAACATTGTTACGTTAGTGCATCTGCGACAGAGGCGACGTAAATAAATAATGGTTCCAATTATGTTTCTATGCCACGTAGTTATTACATTCAGTAACATTGCGGAGATCCGAGAATAATGTGGATATGAAAGGAAAATACCAATCAAAAGATTACAAAATCAAAAAATTGAAAACAATTTATCTAAATTAAAGTTTTATAGACGAAAATCCTATACAAATACATTTATAAATATTGTATTTCATATGTACATTTTGGTAAAAACTTTTTCAAGGAAGATATTATAACAAGGCAGACTTACATTTATCTAAAACTAGCTGTTCCTGTGCGGCTTCATCCGCATAAAATTATGAAAATTTCGTTGTAATGTTTACATTTGTCAAGTTATCAATAGCAAATGTCAAAATGACATGACAAACCTTAGCAATCTTTCTTTATTGATGTTGGCAGCAACTTTTGGTCTCTTTCCCGCCTTAGTGTTTTTATCCAAAATATTTACCCCCTAAGTTTAATAGCGTGAAAATATATAGCCTAAAGCATGACGAAAGTGTAGGGCTTTTAATTAAAAAAAGAATATTCAAAAATATGCTGTAATTGCTGACATCTTAGGCAACAAAGTGTGTGTTTACGCTTTATTATAATAGTATAGATAGTACAAGTACAAAGGAGCTAATTGGTAAAAATCCAATATTATATCCTTTTGCTTAAATAATATGATTTTGAATAACTTTTGTATAACAGCTATAAATTCTAAAGCGACCATTATATTACCTCGAGGTTAACGACCTAGTTTTCGTCGGATTAAACTGCCATTTGGCGGAATCGCGGCTCGGCTTACGTCGAATAAAATTATGCTTTGTATTGAGACGTGGGGTAGATGAGGTGCTATCGTTAAGCCTTTGTCTTACGACGAGACAATCACCTTTGAATTACAAATTTTAGATACTCTGTTCATAGGAAATACTGTCTTATGCATACTAGACTAAAGGCGTATAATCGCATAACAATTCTAATATAAGTAAACTTTTAAGATATCTCTTTTAGAAAACTTTCATCACCGTTACATAATTTATTTAACAACCGCTCTTGTTGTCCAAATTTACACTAAGCGAGTTATTAAGCTTTAGACGTCTATGAGAGTGAAATTAAGTATGACCTTTATTAGACTCAATAAAGATGAATGTTCCCAGCTAATAGGAGCTAAACGTTAATAAATCAATACATGCGCTGAACCGTTTGTACTGCGGCCGGATCAAAGGGCCGGGTCTTACCCGGGCACACGGGTATGGTACCCGGGTACTCGGCAACCCGGATATCCGACTCGTCATACATAAACATAAAACATGAATGCCTAATGAGAACTGACGTTAGCTACTATTTGCTAAGGTCCTATCCATATTAGAACAACGAGAAGAAAAACATTGTCCTTTTCAAATATTCACATGATAGGTAAATGTAATAATAGTCTTAATGTTTAAACACTTAGGGTGAGTTGCACCATATCGCCGGTTACCGTTAAAGTTAAAATTATTTGTAACGGTAATATTTGGAATAACCTTAAAATTTACTAAGGGTGAGTTACATTAACTAACTATAAACCTTAACCAGCACATTCACGATGGTTACGTCTACGGATGTTCATGATATTCGCTACACCAGTTTTGCGCTGGTCAAAATGACGTCATATATGACACTAATCATAACCGCCCGATTTTGGGCGGTTATAATTAGCGTTACGGTTAGTGTCAGTTCGGTAGTGTCAACTGTCACAAGCTCTTATCTTCAAAAGTACAAATAATGGAAAAAGTAATGGAAAAAGAAAATCTCTACTATTATCCTATACGTAATCCAGAAGAATAAAGTCTTGCGTGCTCGGAAATAATGGATTTCCAAGATGGAACTCGAAATTTGGCCAATCATTCAGTTTGGACAAATTTCGAGTGTCTAAGGCCATAGCAACAGCGCTTGTCCCTTTTCTCTTATTTAAAAAAAATGTCCTCCATAAAAGGACAATTTATAATATGCATTGAGAGGACAAATTATAATATGGAAAATAAATAAGATGCATTTATATTTGTATAATTTTATTGTTTCATTTTTGCTACATATTTGAGTAGTAAAGTAAATACAGTTTCAATAATGGCCCAAACTAGTTTATTTTCACAAGAGTTTGCCATTTTCTCCATCTCCGTGGGCAAAAAGTTTATGTCACTATAAAATACCATGCGTATGATACATAAATATATACGGCGAAACATGAATTTCCAAACATTTTAATTTACGTAAATGTCATTCTTGACACCAACTTGACACTTTAGTGACATTCAGGTTTAAATGTTTCCATTGTAAAAACGAAAAACACATAAAACCTCTGTGAGAATATGTTTTTGCACTTGTAACCCTATTAACTATAACTATAACTTTTACGATAACCGGCGATTTGATGCAACTCACCCTTAAAGTACCTTTTCGTATAAAACTAACCGGACTAAAAAAGTGAAGCTAACGTCGATTTACAAAACGATTCTATTTTACAATATCAAAGTCTCAAATAGTATTAAAAGTTTCAATCTAACTTGAAAAAATAAACGAAACGGAGAGAAAAAGTTAGACGATTAAACTTTATTTATTCAATACGTTTGGAAACTGTGGAAGCGAACTAGAAACAGAGTTTAATCCTGACCGTTTAAAGTCAAACCCGATCTCGGTTAACTTAGTAACTCGGATACGTATTTCTGTGTGCACTGAGAATACATTCGACATCCTAATTAGAGAAAACACGACTCCTAGAGGATATCTTGTGTAATGGAAATACGAATCAACAACAAAATCTACTAATATACTGATTGGTAATTCTCGTTCGGAGGTGATAGAGGTGACAATCTATACTATTATAATAAAGCGTAAACACACTTCTTTTTTGCCTAAGATGTCAGCAATTACAGCATATTTTTGAATAATTTTTTTTTTAATAAATAGCCCTACACTTACGTTACGCTATGGACTATATATTTTCACGCCATTAAAGTTAAGGGGTAAATATTTTGGATAAAAACTCTAATATGGGAAAGAGACCATAAGTTGCTGCCAACATCAAGGAAGCAAGATTGCTAAGGTTTGTCATGTCATGTCATTTTGACATTTGCGATTGATAATTTGACAAATTAAACAATAAAATAAAATTTTCATAATTCCATGCGGATGAAATCGCACGGGAACAGCTTGTTTCTGATAATTTTTACCCTGTATAAGACAACACGACACTCCAGTTGCGTAAAATTATAAAACAAAAGTAAATAGCCTATGTATTCTTCTTCTTTACTCTTTATATAAAGCAAAATTACATCAAAATCCTTTGAAACGTGCTGTTAAAAATCGATTTATCTAAATTTACAAAATAATATTAGTAAGAAGTAAAATCGTTAAAGCTAGTAAAGAAGTATGTAGTCAAAGGTATTTTAAAATGTCTTCTTTTTGTTTCTGAAAATAGAAAATAACTGTATTTAACTTAACAACATAATTGACCCTATTCAACGATTTCATTTCCTTCCACGGATTCCTTTGATAGACCGTGTGGAAAATTAGACATTTGTGATTGATCAAAGATTAACAGTCGGGGTGAATGGGAGCCTTAGAAATTACCGTAAAAAGTTTTATTCGATGTCATACAAACAAGATTTTAAAACATACACGATTATGACAGGAATTGTTTTTATATTTTAAAAACATAAGCGTCTGCATTTTGGTTGATCATTTTCAGATTTTTTCAAAGTTTTATTTATTATTATTCAGTCTTTTTTTTGAGTTATATTAGAGATTTCTGTTAGTTTTTTGAAAATTTCTGCTAATTTTATATATATAACATTCTACAAGTTTAAAATCAGTGGAATTACACGTTAAAATTAGGACATCTTGAAAACGTGTTGTAATACGTATTTTGTTCACAGTTCACGTTGGAATCACATCGTCGCCTTCACTAAATCGAGTTCCAGCGAAATGACTCCTATAAAGTAAACTGTTAGTTTGGTCACGTCGATATTTCAAGATTTTTAAACACGGAAAACCTTGAAATAAAATGAAATTCATTTTTTAAATAAATATTGTGATATAAAGCTTGTTTTTTAAAATGAATACAGTAAATACTTACTGTAAAATGTATTCTTATTAATAGCGTAATCTACATGTCTGTAACAACGAAAAAATCATAATTCCCGAACATTAACGTATTTGGGTTGATTGTAAAGAAAAAGTCCACAAGTCCGCGTTTGTTCCAGGTACCAATACCATATCTGTTTTTTTTTGTTTTTAATGGTCAATTGGTTCAAGGTATCTGATGTGTGTGGGGATATTATGGACGTTTTTTTTTTTTAATTACGCCGACAGCAAAATGCCTTACTTAAAGTAATGTGCGAGTTTTCCGAAAGGCTTGCTGTTTGAATTAAAAATCTAATACACTGCAACAGAATAAAGTAAAGCCATTGAAAGTTTTCTTGAAAGCATACGAAGTTGGGAAGCACGAAATATCCATTAAAGAAGTTACGCTTGTTACACAGTGAAAGCGATGCTAGGCTACAACTTTAACTTGGAGTTAAGTATGGGAATCGGCAATTCAGACGTGGTCATTTTGCATGATTTGCATTTCAACCACAGTACCTAGTTTATGTACTTTCAAATGCAAATGGTTGGCAAATTCATGTCTACTCATGGCTGTTAAACTATATCTGTTTTAACCTCTTTTACGGCTTAATTCTGAAACGAAACTGATACACTTCGCTTCGTAAACGTCACTTACAATCTGGACATCATTTATTCTCACCATTAAAGACATTGTATATTTAAATGTCGTTTTAGTATTCAGCCGTTAGTCTCAGGAAAGTATTCAGAAATCCATGTAGGTGGTAATGCCGCGTCTCTATAATTCAAGGTTTTATATTGTCAAGAAAACAAATGACTACCGATTTTAACAAAACAAAGACATCTAACAACTTTGTATCGGTTTTCGTATCTCGCGTAAACAAATGTATACGGCGTGTTCCTCTCGTAAAGCCACTCGCACTTTATACCCGATCATAAACCATTCTATCATCAAAGTACACACTTTGTGCTTAGATGTATTAATACATAAAAAATCGAAGCTAGCCTGAGGCAAACATTTTATTAAGGCGTTCCTTTGATCGCGACAATGGCGTATGTAATAAAATTTGAAAAAAGGAACGTAGTGCCATTGTTCGAAACGCCCCCTGGCGGCGAAATTACAAACTGCATTTTTACCGTAAACCGGAACGCGGCGCAACGTAAAAGTGACATAAATTGAAACGTCTATTAAGTTTTTATTGTCGCGAGTAATTCTTTCGGGAAATCGTATAACGCCCCGGACGGCTAGATTCGGCGTTTAATCGGTCCAACGAACGAATGTTATAGGATATTTGATCGGATAAAGTTTTATTGTTAACCGATAACATATTAATGGTTACGATTGGATTTTTCATGCTCCAACGTTTACGGTTTTTTACGTTGTCAGCGTAACATCTTTTTGGTCGTATTAGGAAATGTATTTTTGACAACGATATATAGTCTAGTAATAAGATTGCCTAATTAGAGCGTTCAATACAAAGTTTCTTAAACTTTTGTTGTTTAGCGTCAAATTGAATAATCATCTATTTCGTAGCGACCCCTTATTTATTTACCTTAAAAATCTCAATAACATATATGTCTTGCCTAGAGTTTAAAAATAAACATAAACCATAAAGTGTTAAGATTGAATGTGGATGGCTACAAAAGTAGAGGAAGACCGAAGAAAGTATGGATGGATTGTGTGAAAGAGGACATGCTTAAGAAAGGAGTGGATTGAAATATGACAGCTGATAGAGGTGAAAGAAGAGCAGCACACACTGTGCCAACCCTCCGTAATGGATAAGGGAAAGTGGATGATGATGATGATGATGAGAGTTATTAAAGCGATATTCTAAATGAGAATTCCCTTCTTGCCAGAGACCAATTTTTGGGCTCTTTACCATCCCCCTCTAGGCTAAAGTACTTCAAAAATTCGCTAGTTCTTGAATTTCGAACAAAAGAGGTATATTAAAAGCTACAAAGCGATATCATGGTAAAACAAAACACAATTCTAATCTCTATTGTTTTTACTTAATGAAAAAGCTAAAACTACACACGATCTTATCGTAAAACCTAAATAAAGTAGAATTCAATTTAGCCGAATGGACTAAGAAAGTTCCAGACCATTACCCAAACGTTATCGAGGTATATTGAAACAATTGTTAATAATTTTCGTTGTTATCTCGATATCGATAATTTGGATCGCGTCTAGACGTGCGTTATGCTAGTTTCACACGTGGGCAAAATTAAGACAGAGCAGTAGGACATAGCAGCACAACTATTGTTTGACTTCAAAACAATGTCAGTGCTGTCATATACTACTGCTCTACCTACTTGTTTTACCCTTGTATGTAACTAGCATTACTATACTTTACGACGGCTGCTATTGCGCCGATAAGGCTTTATTACACGTGAACAATTTCACGCAATTACTCCTGTCTATTGCTGAGGGGCTGTATGTGAACCATTTGTCATGTATCGGAATAAATAAACAGTACAATCTTTGTTCTTTGAGGTTATAATAAAATTAGATAACATCTATAATTTACATTAATGTGATTACGGAAGACAGTAAACAGAAGAACATTAAATGATATACTTCACGGCCATTGAGTTGTTTATTTCCTATTCCAATTTTTTCTTGTTGAAAATTTTGAAGTTGCGATAAAGCGAAATGATATTGTAAAACGAAGGCAGGTATTATTAACTAATTGCTTCATGATCTTTTTGCCCTACAGATCTACACACTACGTTATTCTTCCATACATCATACCTGAATTAACTGCCTTTTTACATTTATCCTTATCAAACAATCCATCCATATTTCTTCGGTCTTCAATGTAGTAGTTAGTAATATCTTTATTAATAGTAACAGTGTGCTCACACCTAAATTATCGCACAACTGCTTAGTCGCGCTTTGTTTCCTATGAGTTTATATGGAGATACGCACACTATTTTTAGTTGTGCAACTAAACAGTTGAATGGGCTGCGAAACAATTGACAATCGCACAACAGTTGTGGGATATGTAGTAAAAAGTGTGCGACCGCTCTTAATTTATTGGAATAATCCAACGAATTAGTAACCAATATAAAGTAATCAGTGCGAGTTATATTGTTTATTCTACAATTTTTTCAGTATCTGCATTGCAGCCCAAAAGCTTAAATATATCGGCACAGAACGCGGCGTCGGCTAAAGCCGATTAATGTCCCTTCCACACGCAACTGTGCAGTTAGAGGAAAAATGTACAACAATACCAACTCCTCACGTAGTTTCAACTCATTTCAAACAATTATTACATAGGGTAATTTTACAAGTTGCTGATTGTAGTGTTTTTTAGCTAGTGATAAACTTTAATTGGCTTTGCTTTACGATATAAAATTACTTAACCTAGAACTTTAGAAGTAATTTAACTTCTATTAGTAGTTTTTATATAAGGCAGCTATGTTTGTGGGATATTTTGTTACGTTTAATTAGTTTGGGAAGCAGGTATTTAGATTTAGTTTCGTTAAAAGTTTTACATTATAATATGTAAGGTCTAGACTTTGTTAGTTTTTAAGAATAATGTAAAGAAAATTACAAAAAAAAAACTGCTGGATACTTTCCAAAAGCGTGCATATTTTACATGAAAAATACTTTCTGGTGGTAATGGAACGTTTATTGTGCATTTAAGAGAAAGATGTGTGTTTAAAATTCGGAAAAACTTTAGCAGTATTTTTTAAAGAAACGTTCGTATTAAAATTTCAAAACACGGGTCGAAGAATACACAACTTGTGTTGTTAACAACAAATATGCATCCTAAAGTGTGTTTAGCTGTTGAATTACTTTATTTGTGTGTCTTATCTATACGTGTAATAAAATTAGTGTGTCTGTTTGTGATATCAAAAGAAAAAATCCAGATTTCGGGAAGATGTATTTGTATTTGAATAACGATAATTGCATTAAAAAAAATTTTGTCTGTCTGTCTGTCCGCAAGTCGCGTTTGTTCCGGGTGATCTCCGAAACGGCTGGACTTTCACTGAAGGGTAGCTGACATAGACAAGCATATTAGATGCTACTTTTATATCTTAATATTGCATGAACGAAGTCGCGGGCAACAGCTAGTAACATTAATAAGAACAGTCCGACTAACAAGTCGTAATCATGGAAAACGTGATTGTTCCAACTGGAAACCGCTGCGAAATGAATAAATAATCGAGTTTTCGAATTTAGGCCAAATCTTCGCATAACGAGTTGGAAACAAATAAGGGTGGTTGAAACTTATTATGCCGGGCAATAAATAATAAAGCGCATTGAGGTGCGGGCCGCGTGGCGGTAACTTTTAATACAAATGTGTTGTTATGGCGACAGCGCTTTTATGAATTTAGCAGCGATTTATGCTGTACGGGTTAAAAAGGGGCTAAGAACAGCGGATAACCTAAAACTGGAATACCGTCAGTAACTACTATAATATTTATTGCTATGCAATTGGCGATAAAATCATTGTTATACAACGATCCTGTAAGACGCACACACTTTTGACTAAACTGTCGCACAACTATTTAGTCGCGCTTTGATTCTTTTAAGCTTATATGGAGGTACGCACTACTGGATTTTAGTTGAGCAATTAAACAGATGAGTAGACCGCGAAACAATCGACAATCGGACAACAGTTGCTCGATAGTTTAGTCAAAGTTGTGCGTCCGCTATTATATTGATTGATATTTTAAAAAGATCAGTCAACATTTAACTCCAGTTAAGTTTTGTTTATATATTTTTAGATGTATACGTCAGAAAACTTTGAAGAATTCACTATGTGATAGTGTACTTACTCTCTTTATTGAATCGAGTGCTACATTACTGTGCATATTATAGATTGCATTCAGTTACTTAAATAAATGCAGGGATTTTCTTACTGTAAAATTCCTCCATACAAAATACTTTGCATCTACCTATCGACATCAAAGGAGGATTTTTTTATCACAAATCGCATTTTGAATAAAGACAGACGTCTTTGTTGGTAAATCGCATTTTTATAAGTTATAGAAGGAAATAACTTGGCTACAAAGGTAGAGGAAGATCGAAGAAATGGATGGATGTGTGGAAGAGGATATGCTTAAGAAGGGAGTGGATTTAGATATGACGGCTGTTAGAAATGTATGGAAGAGCAGCACTGTGCCTCCATAAGGGGTAAGGGCAAGTTAATGATGATAGAAGAAAATAATTTGTTTATATAAAGTTTACTATAGTATTATAAACATTGAATGAATGTATATTATTATAAGGATCCTTAACTTAGCTAACTACTGCCGAATTTTGAAACGAATCTTAGAAACCTTGCTTCTTGAACGCATGAAATATTAGAATTTGGTTAGTGACATTATCATTTAAAACACTGGTACATATTTGAATGTAATTTCAGTATTCAGCCGTTAATCTTTTTTAGTAAATTAAAAAATGTAATCAACTTTAAAACTCACGACAAAGTGAATCGGAAATACATAAAGGATTTTTCAGTTCGACTGGTCGGAAGCAAAAAATACGAGTAGATATGATCTGTGCGAACGCGTTTCGTCACCATGTGCAATATCGGGAGCTTTTTGCGTCGTAGCGGAACATGTTTCATTTTAACGAGCGAACGCCCGTTATTGAAGTGTTGAGACACGTCCCATAACAATAAGCCGGAATCGTCTCGACATATATTAAATTTTTAAGTCGATTTAGCGATCCATTTTGAAAGTAGGAACTCTGTCTGCGGTTCACACGTTAAATGGTCACTAATTATTTGTGTAGAATTAATATGATGAATTTGAAATAAAGAACTGTCCAAGTGATAATCAAATTACACTTTTTCGAAATAAACGTGAAGTGAAATTACTATATATTTCTATCAATGTTACATTCAATCAGAAATTCGTATTAATCCAAAAAATACATTTGTACACACTAATCTCTGATTTTTATACAATTATTAAACTAGCTTTTGCCTGCGACTGTGTCTGCGTGGAATTAATAAAACAAAAGCCTATGTGTTATTCCAGACTGTCCTCTACATCTATTGCAAATTTCATCGAGATCCGTTTAGCCGTTTAGGCTACAAACTCCAACAAACATCCATCTAAACTTTAACATTATAATATTACTAGCTTTTGCCCGCGACTCCGTCCGCGTAGATTAAAAAAACAATAGTTAGTAGCCTATGTGTCCTACCAGACTGTCCTCTACAATTATACCAAATTTCATCGAAATCCGTTCAGCCGTTTAGGCTACACACTCTAACAAACATCCATCCATCCATCCATCTAAACTTTCGCATTTATAATGTTAGTATGAAGTATAATATAATAGTAAGATGTAAGATATCATACACTTTAACATACATTTCAGTGGGAAGAATATATCAACACAATATAAACAAATAGTTTTACTATAAAAATAATAGTAGCTATAAAATAAACCTCTTTTTACTTAAGTACTTGCATTTAATTACACTCATTAAAGAGTAGAGTGCAAGTCATAGTGCAGAGTAAGCTATCTTGGGGCAGATGATTTATACAATGCAGTAACGCCCCCACCCGCGGTGTATTTAAGTGTAACATACACGTTACTTAGGCCGGAAACTCAAGCCTAGTCAACTTAGTACGAAAGTCAATGTAATTTTTTAAGTAGAAATTTAAATTACATCAATCAATAAGACAATATTATTATAATACATAAGTTATTGTAAATATATTAAATAACAATAACAAACAGAGTATAATTTTAAATTATTGACAGTTACATGCTACAACTGTCAATGAAATGCTTCATCGTTAATAAATTCATTTGATACGCTATTTGCCGTTTAGGCAGATTACAAATAAGCGACTAACACAATTTTCCGGTGACAGATAAAATGGTTTACTGCTGCTTTGTTTCCTAAACATTCGTTGCAAGTAAACAATTTTCAATTATTAATCACTACATAGTATAAAACATGACGCTTTACGCTGTCTGTCTGTACCTAGTTCTTTAAAAATACGCAACGATTTTGATGCTTTTTTTTTAATAGATTGGATGATTAAAAATAAACATTTATATGTATAAGACAAGAGTAGAGAAATTCTAATAATTTCAGAGGTTTTATTATGATGTAAATAAACATATTATCGTATCAGCATCGGATACGTGAAAAGCCAGGGCAGGTCGCTAGTGACACACACTACTCCTAGTAGATCAGATCCAAAATATTTTCTATTGCCTAGTTAATTTTAAATTGAATTATAGTCTGGTTCAAACGTCGTCACTGACTACCGCAACGCTGCCTTGATTAATAAATAAATACCACAGTTTAATTAATTCGCCTTAGGTGACATAGCTACCGCATGTGTACAGCGCACCACGATGGAACGTCAGCCACTTAAACATCGTTAACACGAATGTAACATTTATTGTTTACACATAGAGGTTATAATAGCTTATCAAGTTTGAAGTTGTTAGTACTTCTATGTCGCTGATTGTATCTGGCCGTTGTCCCATGATTAATAGTAACTGTCGGGTATTAATTATTTCGTTGTAACTAGTATAAATTATAAATAATTCGATATTCCATTTGTTTGTACGTAATCTGATACTTGATCAATTACGTGTTATTATGTTGTCTAAATTTTATTAATGATACTATGATATAAACACTGTAATATCTTTTAAAATTATTGTTTTGAACACTTTATCTGACTGGTTAATTTAAAAGTATTTTCATACCCTTGACAAGGAACTACCGTTAATAATAAAAATTGTAAATAAATAAAAATCCGATAGACTGACGCTTTAATAGATGAAAAGCGCCATCTATTGGCTACGTTTTAAAACAAAGATTTTTTTAAACATTGCCATCTTTCCATTCTTTTACATTGTGATAGTATTGCAAGTGAAAAGCTCAACGCTTGCAGTTTATTTTAGGCTTTGGTGGTTAAAATAAGTATAAAAACAAAAGTGCCTTTTATGAATTTATTTAAATTTATCAAAAATCTCACCTTACGGAGCATTTCCTCGAGCGAGTCCATATCGACGGAGGCAGGCATGCCCCGCGAGCTCCCGTTCAGTCCGTTATTGTTGTTCGTCATAGGTGAGCCGAGCCTCACCGTCTTGTCGTCGACGCATGTGATCCTCACACAACACACACATCACATATCACTGTTCGTCATAGGTAAACCGCACTTTTATATTTAAGAATCATTGCTTACATCGAAATTATCACAAAAACACTTCAAACTATAAGAAATAAAATAAATATACAGTTTAAAAACATTCCTAAAGTAAAAAAGTGATATCAGAGAGGTTTAATGCAAATATAATAACCTAGACAAAAGCATAAAACGATTCAAACATATTTGCGACGAAACAAAGTTCCTGACAGTAATTTGATCCAACGTTTCGTTTCGTACAGTCTAGAACAAAAGGACTACGAATAAAAGTCTAAGAACTGAGAGAACACAAAGTGCAGAGATATTACAAAACGAAATAAAACACGGCCACGATTCGCGACTTACTTCTTGTCAAAGAGTTTTAAAAGTAACGTTTCTATATTTGTCTACCAACTGTTTTGAATTCAAAGACTTTTTGAAAAACAATGTTTGTTATCCTTTAAAGGTTTTGAGATATTTTAGACATAAATCAGAAGGTAACATTTTTAAGTGACAAAATTAAACGTGTTAGGTAGCCTGTCACTTTTGATAGAATCACTACTCTACAACACAGCGTTGCTTGATACGAGCGGTTTTTGCGGTCAATTGCCACCTTTATTTTATTACCAACTACATTGTATTGTCTGTGGTAATTGTTAGTACATTGGGTACACAAAATACAATACTAATGCGAAAATTAGAGTCATGCTTGCATTATGATACGAGTTTCCACTAAAATTTTAATTATTGTCTTCGTTATCTAAAGTAAAAAATATAAACAAGAAAGTATTAAGATGTGAACGGTTAGAGAGGTATAGGAAACCGAACGAAGTATGGATTGTGTTAAAGATATGCTTAAGAAGGGAGTGAATTCAGATATGACGACTGATAGAGATGTATGGAAGAGCAGCACATACTGTGTAAACCCTTCATAGAGACAAGGGCAAGATGATGATATACTTGCTTGCGCAAAGATATTACATAGAGGTTTTGGTACTGCAACCACACAGTTATCTAGTTCAATACACTCGCAAAAAATACGGTAAGCTAATAATTTACATTGTAGAATAGAAACGAGCAAAACTTTCCCTGCAGTTCACCGCGTACTGGACAAACTGAGATAAGGCCGGTTGTGACTTTGCATACATTGATGTTACTATTTGTTCAACTCTCAATAAAAGGGATTTTGTTCGACCTCGGATTATTAGTATTCATTTTGTAAAATTGTTTGTTTTGAATTTGCCTATTTACACATTTTAGTATATTCAATTGTATAAAGTATGATTAGTAAAGTGTTTAGTTTACATTTTTATTTACTAACTAGCTGTCGCTCACGACTTCGCACTGGTGAAATTAATAAATCTAGCCTATGTTACTCACAGATAAATTGCTTTTCTAACGGTGAAAGAATTTTGAAAATCGGCCCAGTAGTTTTTAAATAATTTCAATACATACAAAAATACAAATCTTTCCTCTTTATAATATTAGTATATGATCAGTTCTGATAGTATTAACTGAATGGTCGAATTGTTCAATTAAAACTGTGTTTACAAACGCAACAACTGTTGACTGCGCAGTTCGACTGTATATTTTTTACATCTTACAAAATGGAATTTTCACTGTCAATTACTCTCTCTTTTTAGTGTTTCGGAACTTATAGTAATAAATTGAATTTGTAAATTCAAAAAAAGTAAAACTTTTTTATGACAAAAACATTAACAGAATTGCATGCAAATTAAATGTAGCAGTTAACATATCTGTGGTGTCGAATTTGTTGAAAAATAAAATGTACTTTTATTTCCTTTCAGCGTTGCAATGGGGCAGTATTGTTACAAAAATAAGTCCCAGGGGCGGACTTCATTCGCGAGCACAATACCGGAACACTGCAACTCCATACCAATTGAAAATAACCAACAAAAAGTCTACACAGTGCTGTATTTATTATATAGGGTTACTAGTCTGCGAGGTTGTGGAAATTATAATTTACTCTTTCTGACTCTGAATATGAGGTTACTTATCATTTTTGATCCTTTACAGAATGGGTTTGGATGTAAATATGCTTGAAGTAAAGTAAAGTCTACGCTTTATCTGATCAATGTTTAAAGAGTCAAAAAGAAATCGATAGTTTAAGAAAATTGGCAAAAGCTTTTTTTACCCTACTTGATAACCACTACCCAAAAGAAGTAGTAATAAAAATAATAAGTCAGTCAGTACAAAATTTAAATTATCAACAAATATCGCTGCGAAATGAAACAAATACTCTAATACTTGTAACTAATTCATGATCTTAATAATAGATCGGTCTACGGATGACTTATGCGGGCTCAGACTGAAATATTTGATACAATTTATCAACAGCTGGAGAAAGGTCTAGTCGTGACTTTGATATGTCGAGCATATTTTTATCCCCACATACGTTTATACCACTAAAAGCCTTTATATATTTAAAAAAAAATACAAAATATAACACAAAATGAGTATTTTACTTAGTCCTTAAATATATAAAAATTGTTTACATCAAAATAAAAAGGCTTACAGAAATATTGACGAAGGCTGAGTTATGAAAAATCTGCAGCAATTTCTCTGCCTCGAGGCGTTAAATGCGGGCGCTTGAGATTTTCTCAAAGGAAGCAACCTTGTGTACGCAAGATAATTGTATTTACCTGAGCCAACTGACTATGGAAAAGGGTTGTTTGCATATTTCAAAACGTTTCAACGATGTGAATATTTCTCGGATATGAAAATTGATTACGGCCGTATGAGGGTACAATTTGGATGTTAGCTCGACATTCCTTTGAAAATCTCTAAGATAAATATTGCTGCCTTTAACCTAAGTATGTTAGCACATAGATAAGCATTTAATAAATTCGTAAATTCACATCATACTTATTTGTGTACTGATGTTTGTTATAACGTATCTCCTAAAGAAGTTAACGAATATCGTGGTTTCCACAGATGTCAACATAGTCTGGTAAAACGCGTTATCTATATTACTAAACATTAATTCCACGTGGGCAAAAGCTAGTTTTAAAATAAATGACGCGATTTTAATAGAAACTGTGGCCTTACCTCTTAAAAAACAAGTTTAAAACGCATAATAAAAGACCTTCAAATCACTTTTTGTAAAGCAAAGAATAAGAGACGGTAGACGTCTCTCGATTGGTATATACAGTGGCATTGACTCGACGCAAGTGTCCATAACTTTTTGTACGTGACTGTACAACAAATTCAATGAGGAGAGGATTTCGCAGGAGACTTGATTTTGATACACTTTTCTCCGCGAATGTTCGTGAATCGAGTTTTAATTTGGAACGTCTCGTGATACCAGACATTAATAATCCAATTCTATCATGAAGTACCGCACTTTGTTTTTTTTACGTTATAAATTTATTTACCACAGAGTTTCTATCAGATTATTTAGACAAGTCTACCTTAAATAAGTATAAATACAAAAAATAACATTCGTTTCTAGTTAAAAAAAAGCAAATATTTATAGCAATCCGTCAGCCTTAATGCGACATTTGTATAATTTTCGTATAAATATCGGCGTATGTTACTTTAGCGAATTGGGGGGCGTTCAATTACAGTAATGGAGTCCATTTTTACGGCTGTCGTAGGAGCTACTGATATTTCCAGGAAAGTCATCGTTATTTTTAAACGCGGTCATAAATAATTCGGTGGTCGATTGCTGATTGTGACCTTTGTACTTTTGTTATACGTCACGAGAAAAACGTATTATGTGAACTAAAATTACTAGTTAGTGGATTGACCAATCAAATCAAAAGCTAGTTGGTGTGTAATAAATTATGTTTTTGAGAGTCTAGGAACTTTTAAATATATTCTGTAGCTTTTGTTTGCCATCGAAATATTAACCTTGTAAAATATAAGTGGCCAATGACAATATATTTTTTACCTACAGCTGAGACTAAAAAACTGGTATTTACAATGTGGCAACACATATCTTACCAAAACACTAGTATTAATTTAAAAAAAACTCTATCAACGTATAGAGGTTGCAAGCTATTCGGTGTACGCAGTCCTCACATCGCCCACATTCCGACCTGAATTCCCTACGAATGTCAAACGCTAAAAAGGAAACGTGACACTTTAACGGACTTTTGTCTCCAACAACGTTTTACGTTACATCTAACAGTTGTGGTCAAGTGTTAATTGGGTATAGTTTTTTTGGGACTGAAGAACAGAAGTAATTTTGAATGTGATTCTGTTTTTCTTGTATTACTTGAACCATAGTTTGTTCATCTAATTCTGACACAATTAATTTGAAGTTAACAATATGGACAAAAACGTCTAACATAGTCATGACAAATAGTTTAATTTATCGAAAGAACGATTGTAAATATCGTCAAAAGGATTTACTGATTTTTTACGGAACCTTAAAATAACGGCAATGAACTTGGCTTTTACAGAACAATGGATTCCTGTGTTTAGTGCATGGTAGCGGTGTGACAAATGCATATCTTATTACCATAAACGAGTTGTTTTGTTCGTAAAATATTAATGGCCTGTATCTTTAACTTAGTTTCCACTGAAAAAACAATTTTACAAAATTATCGACTCTTTGCATTCTCTTTTAAAACACTTTTTTCAAATTAGAGCCGCAATCTTTTTGAAAATAGAACTTTCAAACTTTTGAAAATGGAACGGATTGATGTTCAAAACATTACGAACAATTGTCAACAAACGGTGTCTTTATCAAAGTTGTGGGCCAACGAACCGGTTAAACATGCAGAGTGAACGACAAACAGGTTCGCCTTGATCCATTCATCAACGCCCACGAACGAGTGAATGAATGAAAGTTCATTCGAGGCCACGCACGCGCCGCATATTTGTGCCGTATGACTATTTCTATTTTACACACGTATTTATACGTTTAACTGAACATGCATTAAATCGTGATTGTACATGAATTAAAAAAAAAACAATGTAAATGAATCGAAAGGTGGATTTTACTTGTGACGTTGATAGAAACACCTACACAAGTACAGTCACAGCAACAATTAATTTTGTTGAGAAATACAAGACTTTACTGCTTGTTAGGTATGATACCATCGAAGCGATTTAATAGACGTAACAATGTTCAATGAGCAATGAATAAATAAATATTATGTTGTAATAGTGTACGTGATTGTACAAATCATGATTATCCGACAGCCGTAAGACAAAATTACATTTGACCTTGAAACAAAAAAAGTGTTTTTCTAGAATGATCGAACACGCTCTTCGCTGCGAATCCCACGCTAAAATATAATTTTAGTATTACATTGAAATACAGCTTCCCTTTAATTTTGTCGAGAAATATCTACCGAGAAATATTAAAACTCATAAAAATCTTACTTCATTTTTCCTGCAGTGATTTTAAAATTGAAAGAAATGTTGATTTAGTAATCGTATATCTCAAATACAGCTTTGAAACCAGAATTTACAGAGTAGTAACACTAAACAATATATAAGTATCATTTATATAGGAAAAGTTAAAAACACAACATGATCGACATCTCACGGCCGTGACCCACAAAAGTACAGCATACGGTTATCTATTTGATGCTGTTCTCGTACATACTTTGCCTCCCACATTAATAGGTAAGGAAGCTTGTATGTATTAGAGAAGAAGATAAAATTGAATAAGGTTAAGTACACACTGTATATCTTACTAATATTATAATATATAGATTGATGGATGTTAGTTAGAGTTTGTAGCCTAAACAGCTGAACGGATTTCGATGAAATTTAGTAAAGATGTGAATGATGATGTGATGTGAGTTTTTTGAATTTCACGCGGACGCAGTCGCGGGTGAAAACTAGAACATAATACTTCATAATATGAAAGTTTCAACATTCTTATTTGAACTTAAAATGACGTGGTATTTCTATGATACTATGGTTTATAAATTTCTATTTTACAGTAATAACGGAACATAACCAAATACTAAACACGGCATTTCGTTACGAATGCTGTTCGTAATGGAATAGAAACAACGAGTGACAGTTGGTGCGCGTGGTTTAGACGCGAGTTGAATTCCAATCAGGGATTTATTGTTAATTCCACGTCTGTTACGAGTTTATTCTGTTAAAACGACAGGATGTAATGCATTATAATCGTTCGTAGAAGACCGATGCACTTGGAGTTGCAACGAATCGTCCATATTGGGAACAATTTAATTATTAAAAGCCTAAATTTCACAATGTTTTATTTTTTTTTAATCATAAATAAATCAGCGTTTGACCAAAACCACCTAATCTATGCGAAATGATGTACTATGATTTGCGAAATGTTAATCCATATTATCTTAAACTAAAAAAAAAACTACGCTATTTGTTAGTAGGCATAGTTTTTTTCATAATTAAAAAAAATACACACCAAATAACATTAGCATGATGCGTCAGATCGACAGCAATACCCTGGAGCCTGTCACATGCTCACATGGTGCGTCGATGTTACATGTTACTTTAATAAGTAATGGGCTTATGCACTAATATCGTTATAACAAGGATCAGCATTACTGTAATTACAACTTTTATTTTATATCCCTGGATTCATCTGCGTATTTCAGACATTAAAAAAGAACATATTTGTTATTTCATTTACTTTTCTTAATGTACAGTAAATGTGTTTCTACCAAAAATATCTTGTTGAAAAGTTTTTCAAGTACTTAATATGAGGTAAACCTGAACTCGATCGAAATATCTGAGGGAAATTGAGATATAAAATTATAAAAGTCCATTTACTTAAATAAAATGGTTATTTTATGAACAAAATCTATCAATACTCAAAATCATGAAACATCAAGTGGCTATAAAATAAATTGATTGGACTTTCCAAGGACTCGAGGTAAGCTCATTATGAAGTTAGAAGAGTCCTCAATAATTTTGTATTACGTTCGAGTTCGCAGACATTCCAATTAAAAAAAATGTTTTAGATATTTTATAGATATCTATATTTACTGGAATTTTTGACATTTTGTAATAATGAAGATTTTTTTATTGTTACATCTATAGGAATATTTCTTAAAACCACATGGAACGATTGTTAGCCGCTGTTTCGAGAAAAAAATGAACACAAATAATACCAGATCCTGTTAATTAATACGTTTTATTTTTTGCATTAATTTAATTCACAAACAAATATATACAGTTCATTAATTACTACACGCGTTCTCGCAATTAAATGGAGGTACTATTAAGTCGGGTGTCGGTTGCTAACAGAGTCATTACACAACAAAGGACAATCCGCGGGCACGAAGCGAGACTACTAATCGTTGCCGTCAATTATTTATGTTTAGTGCGAACACAGGATATGTGACCGCATCCGGAGATCGTATGTCTTGCATTATCGATTGCGGCCTTGTCATATTAATTCATAAACAATACTACTTTACGTAGATATACGAATAACTATACACTAGTATATTCATGGATAGACAAGTCACTAATTGACGAAAGAAATGTTTAAAGCATTTGTTAAAAATATGTTTTACAATGTACAGATAAGCGAATAATCAGTTATCTGTTTTGGAAAAGTCGCGTTTGCTAGCTTTTTATAAACATCTTTTTATAATTTTTTTCCGTAATCAGCACATCGCCAAAGAAGCCGACTGTACCTTAGAATTTTGCAATACATAAACTTCAAAATAACATAAAAGTTTCAACATTCTTTTCAATAAACTGTTACTTAAGTTAATATTTCATTTCAATATTAAGTTGGTATTAAGCAACAAACACCTGGAGGTAGGGAAACTTGAGATTCTGTTTCTCAGTTCGCGATAAATACAAAGTGAACTTGTAAAATGCATTTCAAACTTTTCACTGCAATTAATGTTAGCAAGTTTCTATAAAGTTTCCAGCGAGTTTTCATCTCGCTACTTCACTGTATACGAAATAATACAAAGCCACAGTCACCTTCGTGGTTTAATAAAATGCAAGTTTATAGCGCGTTTAATACTACTTTAGCTTTTTAAAAGAGATGAATAGAGTAGAAATGAAGTAAAATATTTATACGTTTCATTTTATAGTACAAAAACAATGTTATAATTTAACGCATATTAAAGCGTGGCTTATAAATCAATTACACTAGTTAATTTACCTTTTTTGTTTAATCAAAGTTTGTGGAACTTATTGGGAAAGGCCGTTCTAACAGTGGTCAGATGAAGGCTGTTGAAAGTATAGTCCACAAATTAAGCTAGGCATCTTTAAAATTTAGTCAAAACATATCACGTACAAAACTCTTAATACTTCCATCCAACAGTGTGTAGGGACTCTTCAATTTTTACGTAAAAACGGGAGTTTCCAAGGAATCCTTTGTCACCGGGAACTTCGAAAGTTTTAAGTGATTTTTTTCGCCACTCATTATTACAGTCTGCCAACTTCAGCGGCGTTCTGTATAAAAAACAATAATTAATCTGCGTCGAAGCGATTAAAGTTAGGAGTTTGGATGATAGTTTTTGTTGTGGAAACTTTGTTACTATATAAATGGACTATTTATTTATCTCTGTCATAAAAAGTATTTTTAAATTAATTAAAATAATAAAATGATTATACATTTAACCTAATTTAGGTATACTAATGTCGTAAATATGAAATTAGTGAGATTCACTTCTTATTTTTTATAAATATTTATTACTACTCCCCAATATTCTTTTACATCAAATAATTCTGAAGTTATATTACGAATTGTAAAATTAAGGTAATAAGAATCAGTTAAGGCTTTGTCCTACCCTTTGCGAACTCCTTAACAAAAGCTTCAGAACAAAATTTATTATCAAGGAAGAAACCAAAACAATTCAATCATGTTTAAGTCTCAAACAAAAGACAACTATAACAAAGCATTTGTACCGATATTTATGTATAGAAAACGTTTTCATTTGACGAAAATTTTACAAAGAATTGGTAAGACAAAGCATCATATTTTGAACGTTCAACAGATGTTTAGAAAACGTCTATCTCTAGAATATATTCAAAGAGGGATTCTGGTTTTGTCTTCAATTGTAAATGTGACAGTTTTCATTGGTAAAACATACATCTATACTATTATAATAAAGCGTAAACACACACTTCTTTGTTTCCTAAGATGTCAGCAATTACGGCATATTTTTAAATTATTCTTTTTTTAATAATAAGCCCTACACTTGCATCACGCTTTAGGCTATATATTTTCACGCCATTAAACTTAGGGGGTAAATATTTTTGACAAAAACCCCAACGTAGGAAAGAGACCATAAGTTGCTGCCAACATCAAGGAAGCACGATTGCCAAGTTTTGTCATGTCATGTCATTTTGACATTTGCTATTGATAATTTTACAAATGTGAATAAAACGAAATTTTTATAATTTTATGCGGATAAAGTCGCATGGGAACAGCTAGTCTATACTAAAAGCGTAAATATACACTACTTTGTGGCGTAGGATGTCAGCAATCACAGCATATTTTTTAATAAATCTTTCTTTAATAGAAAACCCTACACTTATGACACGCTTTCGGCTATATATTTTTTACGCTATTAAACTAAGGGGGTAAATAAATTTAAAAGGAAAGGGACCATAAACTACATACTGTTATCTGGAGACCTAAACAAAACAATTTATCGGTTCACTTGAAGCCATGTTTAGTATAAAAGACGCAGTAGACGAACTAGTAAATAATATGCCTGTTTGAAGCGAAGTTTACAGACAACGCTGTTGAATGTTTAAAAATGCAATTAAATATTATACTTTACATTGTTGATCCAAACTAACAATACATTTCATAATATTGCGTCATCATAGAACAATATAAACTAGAATCGATAACAATGACAAAAAATATAAACAGAGACACAGTTAATATTTATAAAAATTAGCATTAGATCATAAGAATAAACATCTAAATATAAAACCAAAACAATTTAATTTGTAATAAAGTCGCTTCCTTATTGTAAGCAACACAACAAACTGACAGATTGCTAGTCAAACTGCTTTCTTAAAATATTATTGACATATGCCGACCTTACCTTAAGTGGCCATGATAGTAGATGATAATATTTACTCTTTAATATATACGAGTACAAGCTCCTTCTAGATATGGCTGATCAATGTAAGTAATCAGAGAAAGGAAATCTGATACTACAAGAGTTTGATGGAACTCATAAATACCTCTACTTTATGCCCGTATTTTACTCGGTTGTAGTACTTCTCTGACCAATACATTTTCGTCTTTCTGTCTCTACCACTGTTATAAAGATACATGTCATTGGCCGCAGTATACAGTATAAAGTGGTTGTTGGAAATTCATTTATGTTGGACATAAAGCAGCTTCCGACCGCAGCAATTAAATGCGTCCCTAAAATTGTTGTTATTCAGTTTCATTTCCGCGTAATTGTAGCTCCGTGTACACATCTACGTTATAATTAATTTTATGACTTAAAATTAATGTAATTAAAACAATAAATGATTTCTCAATTTTTGAATTTCGAATATTAACTTTCATCTGTATCTACACTCAATACTAATGTTATTAAGAGGAATGATTTGTATTTTTGGATGTATAGAAATAACTCAAAAACTACTGTGCAGATTTCAAAAATTGTTTCACCATTAAAAAGCTAGGTTATCAGTGAGTAACATGGGCTACCTTTTTTTGTTATTTTTAATTTCATGCTAACCAAGTGGCCAGCAACAACTAGTTTGTTATAAAAAAAAAGAAAATCAAGAGCAATACAAAAATAAATTCGTAAATCGTGGTGCATTTAATACAATATCTACACTCGTATCACAATGCGTCTTTTAATAACGCCCTCACCTGTCAATCGTGCACAAACGCTTCAATAGGTGTTGTTAAAGATTTAATATCCACGCTTCGCAGTGTCGTAGGCGTACGTAGGTTGATAATTCAGTCTGAGACACGATAGTACAAGGTTACGTCAAAGGCCCGTACTGTGCAAGCGTTGTGAACGAAGATTCAATTAATTCTATTGAATAGGTTAGGTGATTTGTTGTATATTACTTGTGTTATGAAATATGTTAATAATATTTTTTATATTGATGCAGCTATTGGTTGTAGATTTATGTCCATTTTGTCAAAAATTGTGTAGTTAATATGATTAACATAATAACCGGAAATTAAAAATGAGTGTTAATGACTGTTGCCATTAACTATGCGATTAGTAATTTTGGTAATATCCAGTAAATTATGGTGCTTATATTTTTTATAGTTATTTATTCACTCTTACTTTCCAAAATAACTAAATATCAATTTTATCTCTAAATTAAAATAGTACTGGACTTGTTTTACTCCGAGCATCGTAATTATTTAATTTAATATAGTTACTTACTGTTGCCCGCGACTCTATCCGTGTGGAATTAAAAAAGTAGCATATGAGTTTTGATAAACTAAGTCTGACAAGTGTGCCAATTTCAGCGAGAACTGTAAAAACTTTCTAGAGAAACATACAAACATTCTTCATTCTAAATTTTAGCATTTATAATAATAATTCTTAAAGAAAAATTAAGTAAACCCAAAAAAAGATATTTACTTAAGTAAATCTTAAAAAAAATTACTGGTAGATATCAGAAATAAGTAAAACCGTTCGTACCAAGCAGTCGCAAAACGTTAATTCTAAAAGCTTTCCGTTATCAAATCAACTAAACATCTAAACTCATTACTGACATCAAACATGCCTCAGAAGCCAAAGATAAGATTTGAAACGGGTCATCGACCGACAGTCACAATAGAAAATGGCTCGCAATGAGATAGGCAGGTGACCGAGATAGCGAACTCTATCCTATGGGTTAATTTAGTTTAACTACCAGTAAAACTAAAGTACACCAATTCAAATATATACAGAAACTAAAACTCCTTCACAACTCACACGGGACTAATTAAAACATTCTGTAATACGTATTTACAAAATTAAACAACCTTCTAACACACAAACACTCAATTAAAAGTCATGTAAAAACATGTAAACACTCGAAAAAATTCACGAAACTGTAAAAAGAGCACACAAAGATTTCTTCCACTTTCGCATCAGTCGTCAAAAAAACTCGGCACATTAATTAAAATCCGCCTTTTGAATAAAGTAAATAATCAAAAATACGCGCGTCGGTAACAAACACAGAGACGTAGCACACGTCTACGCTCTACGTGACCGCGGCTCAGACTGATCCGTTACTATAGCACCCGCCGTAGTCCGTAGCCGTGTAGCGCGCTACGTCTAGCTACGATGGATATATCGCGGACGTGCGAACTTGTGTTATGTTTTAAATGAATCTCCTTTGAGGCACTATTGACAGTTTAATGCTGTTTGTTGCAGTTTGAGATGTACCCAACATGTATAGACTGAAATGTAACTTAAATCTGTGTAGTACTGGTATAGGACTGGTGGTATGTAATAATAAAGATTTCGTATTTTCATTTGTCTCAAAATAAACAATGTCAAAAACTGGATAAGGTAATTGGCATGCCTGCTAGTGGCTTGATTTCTATCTTAATTAAATACTAAGTAAAAAATCTTAAAGAAGAGCATTACAAAGCGGCGATTACTTTTATAACAGCCAAGAAAATCAATTAAGCAAAAACAGATAATTACAGAAGCATAATAGAAACGATAACATCGGGATCACTCAATCAATAATCCGCTTATATCTTTATATAACTTATTAAAAGATAATCCAAATTAATATCTTAATACTGCGATCAGTTATTTATAAGAAGTAACATTTGCGAATTATAACACAAGTTTATTATTTATTAAGCCCGCTACACACGTCTAGTTTTATCTGATCAGTCCGATCATCCAGATAAATCTACTGGGAACTGTTCAGTTCAGTTTTACCTACACATATTTATCTGAACGATCTCACTGTTCTGATAAAACAGGGCGTGTGTAGCGGGCTTTAGATCACGTCTGGCTTCATCCGTCACGATTGCCTCAGATGCAGCGGGCGACAAATTGGCCGTGAATTAATCATGAACCTCTAATAAGCCCAAATTATACCGAACATGGCTTGTTACCTATGCATTAAGACTCCTCTAATCTGTTCGTGCTGTATTCTTAAGGTACACTTTCACTAATATTCCAAATAATCGTAAGCTAAAAATTAGGTATTTCATACACAATGTTATTAACAAATTGTTAGTTGTAACCACAACTAAATTGATAATATTGGAATGTTAAATATTCCCTACTAAAATAATTGTACAATATATCTGACCGTTGGCAGAATAAATGGGTACGCAATACTCTTTAATGTAACATACATAATGGCTCCCAAATGCCGCTAAACCGCGGGCCACATAACGCATGGATGGACTTTGATAGTAAATTTGTGTACGGATTTATATTGTACTCAATTAATTGTTTAATTCAATAAGTTATTTATTAAATAAATTCCGGTTATATGTTCTACGGAATGAATTGTTTTGTTTACGCGTTCTTTATGCTTACAAAACCTGATAGGATTAAATTAAAAAAAAATAATCGGTTTAATTTATATTTTAATTTGTTACATTCGTTTAAAAATAGCATTTTAACAAAACAATTTATTCCTATTTATATTTCAACAGTAAACTGTATAGATGACTAAATAATTTGTTACTAAAAAAACTACCAAATGACAATCAAGAAACCAGCACTGCACGCGAATTATATGAACCATTCTATCGCCCACGAAACTATCTATGCAAACTATAAAGTGACTCTAATCTTACAAATAAATTCATCAATTATGTATCCTAATGTATTGGTATTAGAGTTTAAATTCTTTTAACACAATAAAACACGTAGTGCGAATAAAACATTAGAAGAGAAATCACCCACACGACGGCGAATTGACAAAGACCTTGAAACTAATCAACTGGATGGTCGACATTGGTTTGGATTTACTTCACTTAGTTACTAAATAGTTGAGAATAGTTACACATAATGTAATGATTGTAAATAATTTAAAAGTAATACTAGTAATTCTATACAGAAGTACTTCAGGGTTTCTTAGTTAAACAAAAACAGTATAAATTAAAATAAAGTTAAAAATTTGTATGAAGTGTCAGTTATTTTAATGGAAAAAAATGTTAAAACCAATTTTAGTTTTTTTTTTTGTAAAAGTTCGAAAGTATCAAACGCTCACTTTAATTCGCTAAAATGCCGAAGAGACCGTTGCCTATAGATATTGTGGATTTCAAAATAGATTTTGTAAATGTCTACCTTTAATCTACAGAGGTGGGGACGCACTGGACAATATTTCCCCTTCCTATGCGTTCCATCCACTAAATCTTTTTAAAAAGATTGTCTTAAGATACAATACCTTTCTATATTACTAATTCACTTCAGAAGACCGCATACAATATTTTAATACCTGAAACAAACAAAAAAGATAATCAATAAATATTACATTTTGACATAAAATTGTAGCCACGTATTAACATGTTAAAACCTTAATAATATTTTAAACTTACGAAACAAACTAAATAACAAAATGACAGTAAGTAAAACCTAAATATAGTTAAATGAAAAACGCATCTGGTCTCTCATTATAGTCCATTAATTTAATTAACATTATTAATTTGCATGACTATATGACAATAAAGAAAAAATATACAAAAGTAAAGTGCAAGCGATTATAGATTTTATGACAAACGAAATAAGAGCTAACAAACATGAGTGTTTTTATAAGCGCAATGGTTGGCCGTTCACCAAAACCGGAGTAAGCTTTTTACAGTCTATAGCAATTAGTGTGAAAAAGTATAGCAAAACCTCGCAACATCTGTGCCTGTTTGCAAACGGGAAAACGAAGGATATCACTAAATTGTATACTTTGATATTTAGAGATATAATCAGATAAACAATATTAAAACTCACCAAAATAAACGTGTGTTTACGCTTTATTATATTAGTATAGATAAATTTATAATAATAAAGCGTAAACACACACAACTTTGTGTCATAAGGTATTTATTATGGCGAGTTTTATGTCAACACATATCGGATCGGAAAATTAAACGGAAGTCCCTATAACTGCATAACTTGTATAATGTATTGTTATAATAATACCGAAACGCCGTAAGCGTAGGTTTTTAATTATTATTGTATAAAAATATTTTTCCTGCTGTTTCGATGCCCACGATACAGGCATTGCCTAGTGTGGGCATCACTAGATCAATCACATTTATCACTATTTGTATTTATCTTTTAATTGGTTATACCTTTTATTGTTAATTATTAATCTGTTTTCAACATACATATATATGATCAATAAATCATTTTTTCATGTTCATTCTTTATTCACTTAGCGTAAATTTTATATCGTCATTTAAAAACATTCTCAGTAAATGTTTAATCGAATTCACTTTAAAAAGTCATTTCACGTCGAAGCTATTTTCAATGAAAACTCATTAAAATATCAATTTTCTTTCGTCAATATTTTAAACTCGCTCCGTGAAGGCTTATTTGGGATTCCGTAATATCTTGACAAAGCGTCGCCTAGCAACGGCACGCTCAGCGAAATTCCTAATTCCACCCTTTGCCACTGCAACGACTAGTCTAACTTGACCTTCAATCTAAATGAACGCTCAAGTATAACGTCAAAGGATATTTGAATTTAATAAACGTCGTTAAGGTCCAAGATATGCTGGTGACGGGTGTTGTAAATTAAATCCTACTTCGCAATATGCTCAAGGACATTAAGGTCATGGTTTTCAACTTTTGAAAACATCGCAGTGAGATTAAAAATAATGTAGAGCATTCTGTAAACTGTTAAAGGTACTGCCACACTACAAGTTATTTAATGGTTACATTAAGCGTCCCATAGTCTATATTTTAGTAACAGTGGTAGAGCCCGCTTTAACATCTTCGCACGAATGGGCCGGCTCGCCCGGTATAATACCACGACCACACAGAAAACAGGCGTGAAGTGAGAGCAACTCCGCGTTTCGTCTGATGAGTGTGGTGCCGGAGGCCTAATTAAGGTCCCTTTTCCTTTCCATCCTTTTCTTAAGAGGAAAGGATGGGAAGGAAAAGTGGATTTGACGGTGGAGGAGACGCATAGGAAGGAAATGTCCTCTTTATGTGCGTCTCCTCCTCCGTCAATTAAGGGTAGGCAACGCATCTGCTATTGCGTATGTTTATGGGCAGCGGTCGCTTTCCATTTCGGTGGATTCAGGTGGCCGCTTGCTCGTTTACCACTTTGTATTATAAAAAAAAAACACTACAAGTCATTTAATGGTTACATTAACCGTCCCATAGTCTAGATTTAATTTTAATTTTAATTTCTCTGAGTTCGGGTAAACAGTCATAATGAGAGTGTATTTAAGAAATTCTTAAAATTAAACGTTAAAATGGCATATTACCATTATTAAATGTTGTACTTGGCCAGAGAGTCATTTAACACTTTGAGCCTAAGAGATAAGGTTGGAAGTGCCCACCGTAATGCATCTAAAATCATTGCTGCCGCTTAAGTTACAAACGTACAGCGATCTTCATTTCTTTACAAAATGAAAATAATAAAAGTGATAACATGTCAACTGTATCTCTTGGACTGTGTCTTTTGGTTTGGCTTCAAATAAATATCAAAATCAGGTTTCACGAAAATCTGACTTAGAAAAATGTTTAAAACATTCTTACTTAATTTTATTTTAGATATGTTTTAATAAATTGATTTTATTTTTACAAAATAAGTAAGTCATTTAATGTGTATTTTCATTGTAAATATGAATAAGAAAGACTGAACAGACCGACGGGATTAAAAATACACTATAAACATCAGTTCTTCACTTGCACCACACGCTAAAGTCTTACCGTGTCCATATTTCAAGTGGGCGGCTGTAGCGGTGTACTAGAGACCAATTAGCCTCTAGAAATGCTATTAAGCCGTTTACTTCATTCGCTGACAGCTTAAAATACTATTATAGTATTTTAATTAGTTCAACATGAGGTTTTATTCACGGCTTAAATGTTTGCGGTGAAGTTCATATAAAGTGAGTGTAAAAAAAAAACAATATTTTGCACTCATTTTTAATTCAGCAAGTTTTATTAAAATGAAGTGTTTTTATTTTTAAATTGCTTATACGAAATTCAGTAAGGAATGTTTGAATAAAATAAAAAAAAACATTTTAGTCGATCGGAAAGATACCTATAACATTTACAATAATCGATTAGTTCAATTACAAAATATTTGGTATAATTCATTAACTTTCTAACACAATTAAAATGTAATTAAGAATGATAGAATTAATACGCATATTTAAAATTTATCCACAAAAAAATAAAAAAAAAAGACGCCTAGCAGAGCGTGGTTTCGATCCACGGACCTCTGGGTTATGGGCCCAGCACGCTTCCACTGCGCCACTCTGCTCTTGTCAGACACGTTGAAATAAAGTGTTAGTAACTGCTGAATACTAAATTGCATAAAATTTCAAGATTAAACTAAAAAAATCTCAATTTTAGCACTGATATTCTCTAAAAAAACATTACAGATTTATTATTACGAGATACGATGCTCGCGTGTCCCTTCTATAGAAGAAAATAATAATTCTAGATTCTAATCTTAATTACAACGCCATCTATATTTAAATTTATGAAGTAAGGAAAATATAAGCACGGGTAAAGTATTGCATAATAAGATTTTGTAAAATATTTTATAACTTGTACGTGATATTACAAATAATATTTTTTTATTTAAAACTAAATCATAACCGAAGAATAAAACATTTTTTATCAAAAACGTGTATAACCAACACAATATGTGTTAAAAATTAAACCCTTTTATGAACCCAAACAACTTATACTCACTCCCGTCGAACCATAAATCAATGTTACGTTACCGAAATTAAAGAGACCGTCCAATTTCCGGGGCAAAAATAACAACACCTGTCCCTGCTCGCCCCCAGCGGGTAATGGCGTGAAGATTTATCTCCTATCTGAATTTTAATGTTATACTTTCTATCGGACCCAATGGACTAATATGTTGAAAATTAAGGGTTGTAATTAACTTTTGTGTTGATTTTATTATTTTTACTAACTCAGAGTCGTAATGGCAACCTAAGAATTTAATTAGGGTTATACTCTACACTAAGGCCTTCTGTAACAATAAGTCGTGATGTTGCAATTAAAAATTTAATATCATAGATTTAAAAGCTATCTATTTATATGTTTATCTTTAGATCGCAAAAATTTAATTTTTACCCCAAAATGTTATTGAAGCAATCCAGCCCCGTTTAAAATAACGAACCATTTTTTATCCGCACATTGGTAAACCACAGGAGCAAATTTACATAACTCTCAATTATACTTGGATTACAAACAGCAGCTGCACGCGCCAAATGTAAATAAAAAACGTTCGCATTCGGTTTTACTGGATTATGCGTCAGAATGCGCGAGTTTAAATTATCCATCAAAGTAATAAAAAAAAACAATTTTACATTAAAAAACAATCTGGCCACTAAAAGCTGTATACTTGAAAATTAATTTGTATAAAGCGAGAGTTGAAAAAACATGAATTATTTCATTCAACAAAACAAAAGACGACGCTTATAGTTTTAACTAGCTTTCGCCCGCGTCTCCGTCCGCGTGGTATTAAAAAAACAACACCAAGTAGCCTATATGTTCTTCCAGACTATCCTCTACATCCATGCCAAATTTTATTGAGATCCGTTCAGCAGTTTTGGCTACAAACTCTAACAAACAAACATCCATCCATCTAAACTTTCACATTTATAATATTATATGTCATCGACTCTAAACCAAATGAATATGAAGTTTTAAATATCGAACGGCTAGTTCAATAGTATTTTCCTATCAAACATTCAATAGAAACTTTATTCTGTTACTGAAAAAACAATGTTATTCTAACGTTCGTTTAAAATTGTCAATTCAATTCGGTTATGGATCACAAAAATATAAAACGTCATCACCTAACCTAATTGTGTTAGTACACCTGAGTTATTGTACTGCATGTTGGTAATACATTTAGAACAATGTTCACACAATATTTTATTGGCAGTACGGTTAGAAATATTGTTAAATCAGTCTATTCAAAATTATTTGATACTACGAACATAGTCCGGGTCCATTACACAATTAGGTTTGTACCAATTTTAATTATCATTTGATTAGGAACAGGTAATAAATCTTATTTCTTACTAATAATATAAATGTGATTGATAAGATAGATGGCTGGATGTTTCTTAGTGTTTGCCACCTAAACTGCTGACCCCTCAATGAAATTTCGCATAGACGTAGACAATGTCTGGAAGAATACATATGTTACTTACTTTTGTTTCTTTAATCTTACGAGGACGGAGTCGCGGACAAAATCTAGTGTCCAAAATAAGTAACCATACATATGAGTACAATTATTTCGTAATACCATTGTATGTGAATTAGAACACTTTCTGATTTAGAAAATGAACAAGTATTAATTTAAAATATAACAATATAAAAATGATTAATTTGAGCTGACCGTTGCAACTGATAGACGCTTTTCCCCCTAACCCATCATTCACGCTACGTTTGTCATGTCATCCACAAGCATAATTGCGAATAAGGCTTGTCCATTTAACAACCGTTCCAGTTACCAATTGTATGGAAGTTTAGTATTATATTCCATGTCAATCTTAATTCGTATATTTGATAACATTACATAATCTCTGGCTGAAGAAGAAGACTTTAAAAATTAATTTAAAGAGACACAGATATAAAGAAAAAATGGATACATTAAAGTGCGCTATAATCTATAATTGTCGTTACGAGGTGTAACGTTACGTGTAACCACAACGAGTGGCTCGTTGCTCGCATTACATCGCGTAACCGGTCACTAGTCACTACGCACTTTTAATCTAAAGAGTCCATTTAACAAAAAAACAATCAAAAAAATGGGACCTACCTGCAAGCATTACCTTTAGGATAAAAATAGAATTATCAAAATTGGTCCACTAGCGGCGGAGTTATGCCGTAACACACATAAAAGAAAATAAAATAAATAACCTTTTTAATAAAATAAAAAAACAAAACCGACTTCTAAACAAAATACACTAAAAACAAAATATTCTCAAAAAACAGTACACTAAAAAGTAACGAAATAATTCCTTGAAAATAGTAAACCTACCTTATTGTAACTGTTATGTCTATATTGTACAATTATTATTACTTTGATGTTGGTGTCACTACCTGCAAGCATTACCTTTCGGATAAAAAAAGAATTGTCAAAATCGGTCCACTAGCAGCGGAGTTATGCCGTAACACACATAAAAAAAAAAAAAAAACATACAGACGAATTGAGTACCTCCTTCTTTTGGGAAGTCGATCAAAAAAAATACGTTTAAATTAAAAACAAAGGAAGGATAATGATCACCTTAATTACAATTGTGTTCTTTTAAATCATTACAATGAATTGATAATTACAAGAAGCACTGTTCGAATTAACATCAATTATGCAACAATCGAATTTATTAATGGCTTTCCGTAAGTGGCTTGCGAACGGTTAATGTACCATGCCAAATCCGTAATTGATTAAGTACTTTGTAACATGAATATAAATCACAACGCATGTATACATTATGATTTAATTTACACACCATTGAAGATTATCTTAACTAAAACAAGGTATCTATAACTACTAAACAAGCAATAGTTAATTAAACCTTACTTTCGCATTTATAATATTAGTAGGATAAATGTGAAAATTTAGATGGATAGATGGATGTTTGTTAGAGTTTGTAGCCTATACTACTGAACAGATCTCAATGAAATTTGGTATAGATGTAGAGGATAGTCTGGAAGAACACATAGGCTACTCACTTTTGTTTTTTTAAATTCCACGCGGTCGGAGTCGCAGGCAAAAGCTAGTAAACAATAACTTCGACTGATTCTATGACGTTCCGGGAAAGTATCGAACGAAATTTTACACTCCAAGGTTGAGCAAGCTGAGGTTCTATCACGAATACTTACGTGATGGTTGCGAAAACGTATACGATAAAAGTTATTTCAAATTTCTTGGTGTACTACATAATTGGTAGGGACGCTGCTGACGAAATTTGGTAGAATTTAGTGTGTAAATTCCTTTATCAACTGCACACATTAATAATTATAAATGAAAGTCGTAAATACGTTCACGAAATGCAATAAAAATGATTTACGCTTAGGGGACAGTATGCAATCACCGGGTTAGGTTAACTATTCAAGCCCTAACTACCTATTGTCTAGTGTACACATTATTATCCTAGCTTTGTTAGAAGAATAAATCGTAGCAATAAAAAATAAATATTCATGATTAACAACTTGTAAAAAACAAAAACGAATCAAAGATAGAATTATTTCTGTAGACTTTAGGTTATATGGTTCTTGTGTTACGTATGACCGTTTCCACTGCGAAAACATTCTGACGAAAATAACTGCTGTCTCTATTTCTTCAACAAGAACAAAAGGAAATATTAAGAATGAATGTAGTTGACTATAAAGGAAGACCTTTATTAGGACATAACAAAGTATGAATGGGTTGTATGAAAGAGGTGCCTAAGGGAGTGAGTTCAGATATGACAGCTGATAATGTATGGAAGAGGAGTATATGCCAATCCTTCGTGACAAGGGCAGGTTAACGGTAACACAAGGCGACTTTGATTGTTAGCTTTCATATTAAAACATATGCAATATTAGCGTCTCTAAACAAGGTTCCGTAGTTCGCAATCAATATGGTAATCCGCTAAGACCCTCAGATAACAGTACGCATAATGTATTTGTTCGCGGCACGCATGCTCCACGCGTTTCTAACAAAAAGAACCTTGTGTCCATTTGAATGTTACGGAAAACATAAAATTTACTGCGTTATAAATATCATTATTGCAAACAGACTCTTAGATTTAAAACACAAAAACATGACCCCTGCAGTTTGTATAAATTAAAAATGTCTTATATATCTATACCAATGTTATACAAATTTGTATTTTTATATGTATTGAAATAACTCATAAACTACTGGGCCGATTATAAAATTTCTTTCACCAATAAAAAGCTAGCAAACGCCATGTTTTTAATCATTTTTTTCGCGCGGCATTTGCATTGCATAGTATCCTAGAAAAATAACTAAAACACTTCACATTAATACTTATCTGGTTTATTTTTTCTTACGCATTAGAGAAACTTTACTGAATTTTAGATTTGATACAATCAACTAAGACGATAATTTTAGTAATAGCGTTTGTCGTTTTGATTGTAAGTTATAGTGTTGTAAACAATCATTAGTGCTCGACGCATGCCTAGGTATTCGGTTCATTAATATTCATGCCAGAATGTACCGAAATTAATTCCGGATTTGATTTATCTCGCCGTCCGCACCACTTACAGTTTACATTACAAGCTATTCATATTTAATTAATGTATCAATAGCTTAAATACATGTAATTATAACTGACTAAATGTTGCTCGCGACTTCACCCGCATGAAATAAAAAATAGCCTATGTTACTCACAGATATATTACCTTTCTAATGGTAAAAGAATTTCAAAAACCAGTACAGCAGTTTTTGAATTACTTCAATACATACAAAAATACAAAAATAGTTTTTTTTTTATAACATAAGTTAGCAAACGAGCAAGCGGCCACTAGAATCCACCAAAATGGCTAGACGATCGCTGCCCATAGACATCCGCAATTGCAGATTGCAATCGTTCCTCTTTACAATATTGGTATCGATTGATGAGCGTCACTGGCTCAGTTTTAAGCACTTGACTTGTCTACAGGTCCTCAGTTCGAACCGCGCCATGTACCAATGTGATTCTCGAATTTCAATGTACACGATTTAACCTACGTTCTTACGGTAAAGGAAAACATCGTGATGCAACCTGCACATATCGGCGAACATCATCATCCACCTGCCCTTATCCCTTATGGAGGGTCGGCACAGTATGTGCTGCTCTTCCATACATCTCTATCAGCCGTCATATCTGAATCCACTCCTTTCTTAAGCATATCCTATTTCACACAATCCATCCATACTTTCTTCGGTCTTCCTCTCCCTTTGTAGCCATCCACATTCAATCTTAACACTTTCTGGTTTATGTCCCCATCATTTCGTCGCATAACATGTCCATACCACGCTAACCTTTTGCTTCTCAATTTCTCTACCACTGGCGCTACTTTCAAACTTTCTCTAATGTACACATTCTTAACTTTATCATAACTTTTTTAACATATCGGCGAACAAATTCGAAGATATGTGGGAAGTCACCCAACGCGCAGTGGACCAGCGTGAATGATTATAACCTTACTTAGGGTAGGCTCTGAGCTCCCTTAGTGGGGACGTATAGTATAATATGTATAGTTGGTGATGATGATGATGATGATGATGATGATTACAGAGGTGATCACATTTTTTTTCACGGATTTGTATAAAAACTCCTTGAAAAAGCTATGATGCGATTTTGTTTTATTCTTGTATAATAAATTAATGTTTAATTATGGAATTTAATTTTATTAAATTAAAACAATCATTCTTTTGTCTTTGAAACTATGGTAAGTTGGATCCTGACCTTAATACCTTCTTATTTTAAGTGAGTCAGTCTTAGCTGTTAATGTACTTAGCTAAGTTAAAGAACTTACCTCTTGAAGACCTACATTATAATCGGATAAACAGTCAAGTGAATAACTTTTATCTGTACCTTTCTATAGTAGTTTCAGTATTTTTATTTTTTTTTATCTGTTTATTTGATTTTTTTGTTGCAACAATGCTTTATGGTAACACAGGATGGTTTCGAAAAATTACATAGTTATTAAAATCAATTAAAATTTAAATAAGGTAAATAAATTAGGGAAGTTTGAGAAAAAAAACATAATTTACTTTATTCAATAGTGCTATAGATGATTGAAAGAAAAAAACAGAATGTCAAAAGACCGGTAGCAGGTGCGCGTCGCGTCGATGGCCCATCAAGGCGATTGACACGTGACAGAGTATTTTATCACATGCAGTACTTTTTTAACATTATTTTGGTGCCAGCTTTTGCCCGTGACTTTCATTGCCTATGTGTTCATCCAGACTATGTTCCCCATCTACACTAAGGAAGGAGGAGGAGGAGGAAAGATTTGTGTTTTCATATTTTTGTATGTATTGAAATAACTTAACTACTGGGCCGATTTAAAAAATTCTTTCACCATTAAAAAGCTACGTTATCAGTGAGTAACATAGGTAATTTATAATTTTTTAATTTGACGCGGACGAAGTCTCGAGCAACTGTTAGTCTGCGATAAATTTCACCTAGATACATCAAGTTGTTTTGGAGATATCTGATGAAACTAGACGTCAATTATATTGATTTAAAACTTTTAAACTTCTGAAGTATGATGAATTAATGAATATCTCGCAAAGCAACACGGTACATCCATTAAAGACGCAACTTGTAAACGTCTACCACTCAAGAGTTTTCCCATCCGCCTTTTAACGCGAAAAGATTCTTAGTAAAGACATTTATATGATCCTCATTAGAATCTATTAAGAATTTATTTTTTTAACTTGTAAATGTTAATGATTTTCTTATCACTTAAGTGTAGATTTAGTATAAGATTTCTAGATTAGTGGTTTCCCTTAGTGACCTATTAAAGAGACTAAGAAAGAAATAGGCTTAAATATTTTTTTTTCCGCAATCATCATCATCTCCTCTACCTTATCCTACTCCCGTACTTTTGGCGCACCGTTTTTGCGTCCTCCAAATAACTCTACAATCCGTCATCTCAGTCATCACTCCCTTCTTGATCATGTCACCTTTCACGCAATCCATCCATCTATTTCTAGCTTTACCTCTATTGGTGCACCCCTCTACATTCAAAACTAACATTTTGTATTCTCAATATTATTAAAAAAGTATATTTAAAAATAACGAACTGCATATACTATAAGATATTTAACTGCAGCACGATCACAGTTAACGTTGCGTTTCTTTATGCGCTACAAATTGCTTTTTTATCACGTGACGTATCCGACACGATTCCGCAAGGATTTCTACATGCAATTTAGATTTTGCTGATAACTGACGTTATTATTACAGCTTTTTATCTATAAATGAATTCTAATAAATATTGAAAAATGCTTTATCAACTAGAATAGTAAATTACAGTAAATAAAATTCGTAGATAATAAAATACTAGCTTCCGCTCGCAACTCCGTCCAAGAGGAATTAAAGAAAACAAGAGTAAGTAGCCTCCTATCTGTTCTTCCAGACTACATCTATGCGAATTTTCATCAAGATCCGTTCAGCAATTTAGGTCGTAAACTAACAAACATTCATTCACATATCTAAACTTTCGCATTTATAACATAAGTAAAACAATTTAAAAGAGACCAGGCAAGCTAAATCAAAGACCTTTTAACCAAAGACTTCTTTATTATTTTTTCTAATATGTGTATTAACAAGTATATTACAATCATTACACTGCGACCAACTAACTCTGTTTAATGAAAAGAAAAGCCACTTCCTATACATTGAAGTGAAGAGAAGCGGTCACAACTAAATTGGGTATACCTAGCTACGAAACCATTGAAAGAAGACCTTCCACGTTAAACTTTTAACATTAAATTACAGTCTAATACGTGGGTCTCTCCAAATTGGTTACTCTGACCACTGGTTTGGAAACTCAAGATAATGTAACGAAGTTATGTTGCACTCACGAGTGAACATTCTCAAAATTAATTTCTTTAAATGTACTGAAGATATAAAGCTGTGTAAATCTGTGCGAGAATCGCTCGTATCGTATTGTTTAGACTTCGTGCAGCACGCGAGGGGTTGTGGAGTTTTGTGCAAGCGATTCTCGCTCTAATGATCTAATAGGATTGCGCTTAAATGGTTGAACATCACTTACAAAGCTCTCGTCTTACTCTCTTAACGATAATATCCGTTAATACTCTACAAAGGAGTGAAGTTTACGCGGAATTTTCAACTTTAAGGTATAAAAAAGAGACGAATTTTTCACAACATCCAACCTTATTAATTACTAGCTTTCGCCCGCGATTCCATCCTCGTGGGATTAAAAAAAGAAAAGCAAGTAGCCTATTTGTCTTCCATACTATATTCTACATCTAAGCCAAATTTCATCAAGATCCTTTCAGCCGTTTAGGCTACAGACTCTAACAAACATCCATCCATCCGTCCAAACTTTCGCATTTATAACATTAGTATGCTAAATAAGATGTATTGTCATACATTTATATAATGCATTTTAAGAAAGACTTTGCCTAAATATTTTTGTATAATAAGTATTGCTTACATAAATTATTGACAGACAGACACTACAATTTTTTTTTATCTTGCATGTTTTTTTAATTGAACATAGATTAGGTATACTCTATATTCCGTTGTTAATTTGCTTAATATCTTTGTTTAATTATTCACAGGCATTTCTGTTTATTGGTACAATATAGAGAAGACAATTGTACACTCTGTGGATACGTGTGTATCTGTTTGGCAGCTTGTGGATATCGATTCAATGCGTCTATTGTTGTCGATATTAGATCCGATATGATAGCTAAGACATGAAACTAAATAGGTATGAATTCTCAATAGGTATGTATTACAATTTTTCATATAAAAATAACATCGTACTTTAATTTCGATTTTGAAGTCAAATGACATATCAATATTTGATGAATAAGGATCGAATTTAAAAGATCAAATTAAAAATTCATTTAAAGGGTTTTTTATTATAATGTGTGATTTATAGACCAAAAGCAGCAAAAACATATTGTAATTTATTGCATAAAAGAAAACGCAACACATGCAATATCTGTGCAGCGTATTTCAAATCAGAACAAAACGTTAACGCAGCCAGCAAATAATGCACAATGCAGAATTTTACATCACAATAACAAAATGTAATAAGTAACACTACTATCACTCGATTTTAAGCTCTATTACAACCAGATTTAGTTTTAATTACCTTTGATATGGAATTATGTCTTTGTTGATTGTTCGGAAACACGGATGGGCGAGCTTAAATTGATACCAGAGTTTGTGGTTTGAAGGGTATAGGAATTCGACGTATTCGTTATATGAGCCGAACTCAAACAATTCACTTTGTACTTTATCGATGAATTTGGTTTGTTCAAAATTAATAATGATTTTCCTTACAATATTATCATACTAGCTTCCGCCCGCTACTCCGTCCGCGTGGTTTTAATAAAAAAAAAGGAAGTAGCCTTTGTATTCTTCCAGCCTATTCTCTACATCTATGCTAAATTTCATCAAGATCTGTTCAGCCGTTTAGGATACAAACTCTAACAAACATCCAGCCATCCATCCAAACTATCACATTTATAATATTAGTAAGTACTAGCTTTCGCCCGCGACACCGTCCGCGTAGTTCAAAAAAAACAAAAATGAGTAGCCTATGTGTTCTTCCAGACTATCACCTATATTCATGCCAAATTTCATCGAGATCCGTTTAGTGGTTTAGGACACAAACTCTAACAAACATCCAGCCATCCATCCAAAGTATCATATTTATAATATTAGTAAGCATTGGTATGAAGTATGATTAGTAAAATACCACATGAAGAATGTAGACTTTAATTCCATAAATATGTTAGATATTTCGTTATTTTTTTAAGAAAAACTTTTGTATTTCCAATCCTATTTATATAGAACGCACAACTTGGCATAGACGAATCAATCACCTTGTCATCACTGAGGCTTCAAATGGCTCTAAATAAAGTATTAAATATACATTAAGGGTAAACTCTGTGAGCGCCCAACCCCAACTTCCATATAACGCCTACCCGTACTAAAGATAAGCTCTGTGCGTAAACATGAAAACCCTTGAAAAGAACTAACGATCCGTATTCAAGAGTATTGAAAATTTATTCCGAGTACGCAAGTCTCTTGTATGGTTACTTATGGTACTGCTTTACAGCAACAGCCATTTCTTTTTGACCCCTTCACTCTCAACCACTCCTGGTACTTCAATACAAAAGACAAGACAACAAGAGCCAAGGAAGGTCATCTTAAAATGGGAAATTTTAAAGACGGTGTGCGGTGAGAACACGCAGGAAAATATGTGGAGTTTGAGGCTGTATTTTTCGGTTTATAAACAAGAGTTTATTTTATAGCGGAGTTAACACGATGTACGTGGAATTCGTGATGGTTTTAGTAAAGTTACCGTAGAAGTCGCGCGTAGTAAAGATAGTACATAGAATTCCATTTATATTCTAAGAGAGAATGTCTTTTCCCAGTTCTCTTGGTTAGTTTTTAAAATATTTAGGGCCTGTCCTACCACTGATAGAGGCTCATATAGCTTAAAAATGACGTCACTGTAAGATAAGGTAAAAAAATCCGATATTTCAATCAAAGTTACATTATTATCAGACAATTTACAAATTAGGGGGATAGGTCCCAAGTATTTTAAATGAGTTAACAGCCCCATGCGAACCGTAAACCGATCTGTGGACTGTGTGTGTTTATGTAATTTTTATAACAAGAGATGGTGTGGTATTTAAAAATGTAGTCTCTGTATCCCGATTATGAAACTCAGCGTTTCTACCCGGGGTCATTCTATGATTTATGACGGACGCCAGTTCCGACCCCCTTTCCACCATCTGACATATTTTTCGCATTACTCTAGTGAAAGAAAAGTTGAGCTATGACGGTGTGATGCGATGACGCGTGTTAACTCAGATTCCTGCGGTAATTTACTACGTTATTTTACTGAGATAAATTGTTTCCAGTCGTTTACTACTACTGTAGATTTCTAATGAAAAATTTGTAATATATCAAGCTTGCACCTGTTAAAGTTACAAACACAATTCCAAATTTTGAAATTAAAGCCTGTAAAAATGACCTACTTCTTTTAGTAAACTTATGGTAAAGGTAAGTTTTTATATAATAAAATTATCTATTACATAAAAGCAAAAAACATTTTAAAATGAAATCATTAAATGAAAGTCGAAGCTCAATTTTCTTGACTTTCTTTGAAAAGTTGTTTTTGCAACAAATACAATTTTCCACATCAAAGAAAACTTCCCGTTGCTTTATATTAAAACAGGTTGTTTTAATAACTTAATTGGGAGACCTTTTATCTCTCTTTTGATGATAAAAGGAACGAAGTGGAACATCAAAGAATTTCATTTTAAAAATATTACTGAAGGAATCAAATTATACCGTTTTATTTATTTTTATTTTAAAGCTTCAATTAATAAAAAAAGTAGTGAAGTAAAAAAGGGGAAAAAGATTTCTGGTTAAGTAACTCTAGGTATAAATAACAAAGGGATATTTGAAGTCAAAGTTATAACAAGCGTGGAACGGAAGTCGGTTAGCGCGGGTCCAGCCAAACTTAGTAATGAGATATCCCGTAGCCTGTAGCCAGGATTTACTACCGCTGTTTGTAAATAAACAGAGTATACTTTCGACAAGTATTTGTGTATACAGGATGTGTTTCGATTCGAGTCCGTAGATATATATAAAAAAAATACTCTAAAGTGCTAAAAAATAAAGTCAATATACTTTTAGATAATAATTATGTATGTGTCCATGTTTTTAATGATTTTTTTTTGCATTAATACACTAAAAACATAGGAAAACAACAATTTTGCAGTTAAAAATTTTAAATGTTATATGGTTTTGTAATAGAGCAACTATCATAATTAAGTGAATTATAAATTTTTTTATTACAAAACCAATAAAAACATGACATGGAATTATATAGATTATTATTTTTAATAGCAGTATTTTTAAACATGCTGTATACTGCTAAGTCCCCTCTATGAAGTAAATCTTTCACTTGATTAAGTAAGCTTTTCTTGAAATGCATTAGTTTCTAGGGGAAGGAACTACCAACTTTTGCCGCCGCGTTCTAATGGAAAATTTTGAATTAAATACCCTTTTAGTAAACCATTAATGTTAGAGAAACCGTCAAATGTCTCTCTAAACTGGATGGGGGTTTCTTTCGAAGCCATTCGTTAAGAAACTTAACAGAAGTGAACGTCTTTAATGACCCTTAAAGATATTTAAAGGCCTATTTAGGGCACCGATGCCTTTTGTAAACGCCAGGATAATGAATCTAAAAGGGACAATAGAGACAGACCTTGTAGGTATAAAGTGCTTTCACTATTTATGTAAAAGAAAAAAAGACAATCATACTTCATACTTTTCATACTAATATTATAAATGCGAAAGTTTAGGTGGATGGATGGAGGGATGTCAATAAAATTTTGTATAGATTTATAGTCTGGAAGAATACATAGGCAATTCACATTAGTTTTTTTAATTCCACGCGGACGGGGTCGCGGGCGAAAGCTAGTATCAATATAAATCTCTAGCTGTTGTTAGCACGTGAAATTTCTAATAATGAAAGAATTGAAATCTTTCCTTTTTATAATATCAGTATAGATACAGCGTTATTTGAAGTTATGCAATATAGAAACGCAAAAAGCTAGTGAATTATACAGCGATATTATAGTGCATATCGCTTCACTGGCCGTTGAACGTTTCTTACCAGTAACGTTATTAGTTATCGTCGACCCGCGCCAGATATATTGATATACGCCGTGACAAACGATGTTAGCGGACGGACATCGGAAATATCTCGCGTAGCTACGTCAATATTTTGCGCCAAACTCGCCCCATTCGCTTTGATTTATCATACTTTTTGTAACTTACAACGTTATATTGTGTTAAAGTATAACTAGCTTTTTTTCGCGACTCCGTCCACGACAAATAAGAAATGTAGTAAAAATATAGCCTATGTTATTCAGCGATAACGTAGCTTTTTAACGGTGAAAGAATTTTTGAAATCGGCCTAGTAGTTTTTGAGTTATTTCACTACAAAAATCCAAAAATACAAATCTTTCCTCCTTATAATATGAGTATAGACGAAACTACGTGATATTAAATTTTACTCGACAGTGGTTTAACATTTTAACGAAACAACATTAAATATTCAAATAGACATTCAGTTCAGTGTACACAGAAAGTTTCATTAATAACCGAGTCAAAAGGCAGCTACGGGCTTTACGTACGACTGTTGACGATATCAAAGTTGGTCGAATGCGGTCCACTCACAACTCGCCAACTAGATTCACCAAACTGCGACCGAAGTTTGGATATATTTTAGTAACAGTGTTTGTATTAATAATTGCACTGGAGACACGATTTGTCACAGCGTTTAATAAATGTGAATTACATTTTTTTTTAATTTGCTGCAAAAAGAGTTTTTCTACGTAAGCATTTATATATGCTAGTTTTAGATATTTCGATACAAATGATTTAAAAAAATATAGACGATCGGCCAAATCAACATGCTTGTTAATTACTTTAAAACTAACACAAAGTCAACAATGTCAAGATATCGAACGTTCCGTGTTGACGACTAGAAATGCACTCAGCTATTGAGCCTCTGAGCGAATGACGGATTGACGGACCGAGCCCTGTGAGACTCCTTGCAAGTGTTTTATAAAACTACCCCCCACTTTTCCTACTATTTCCTAACACTAGGGTATAAAAATCGGTGTGAGTTTCGATTCTAAACATCAGTTTTTGATACACATGTCTAATAAAAGACAACACAGTGTATCTAAAGATATTACAAATTGTTGAGTAATTAAATAAAAGGATAGAATGTGTGAGGCAAAATTATTACCTAATATAAAACATCTCAACACGGAGACAAATTGCATCTTACATCTAACGGGTATACGTAATAAGGCAATTGCGATACTTAAATAGACATTCACAATAGCAAGCGCTATTCACGCGGGACTCATTACGTATCGATTTGAATTCCATACCGAGGTGTTCCAGCTCGTTGGCAATAAAAAGATGTGTAATAGTGTTGTTACTGCCGCCGGCTGTTTGCAGCTCGTACTCCAGCCATTCCGATATGGCCGTATTAAACTTACCTTGTTACTGTTACCTGTTTTCATACAAAGAACTTGTATGATTTACTAGATGTGGCTACTGAATACATTTAAAGTCTTAAATTTCAGAAGACTCTGTTATGGAAATGATTATGTAAATAAATTAATTTTTTTCAGTAATATAGCCAAATGTTATTTTTCTAGTTAATTGTCATAGAAAATTTCTACATAACAAATATACTAGTAAATAGGAGGAATAATTTCGTCTCCTCATTATAATGTTAAAAAAATTCACAGTTTATTTGCGATGTATTTATTTAGAAAACTGATATTGCCTATTCTAGATTATCACTTTTATATCCGTGTTCCGCTATTCCCCAGCCAGGTGCGTTATTTGAGAAGTTCTCCGGTGAGTTCGCATTATTATCTTTTTGCGAGATTCCTTTTAGTCCGCGCTAAACCGAATATAACTTTTGCCATGTACTCAATTCACTATTTACAATGTTATTAGCCCTTTTGTTGATTGTTTAACAATGTAATTAAGAACTAGTTGAAGCGCTATGTTAAATTTCCAAGCAAATTACGTTAAGAACATATTGCTTTATATTTTGTATTAATTCTAACATTGTACAAGATGAAATGCTTATAATAATAATAATAATAATAATAAAGCCTTTATTGCTGAAGATTGTACAATTGATTTTTTTTTTTTTTATGTAAGTCTATTTTTAAATA
>NW_013525224.1:1706736-1758155 GCF_000836215.1 Papilio polytes
GTAGAAACTTTTTCAGTTGGCAACATTTTTATGCGATACAACTTGGTACTTTCTTTGTATTCGAACCCAAACGGTTTGTTTCCTCGATCGCATGCGTCACGCTACAAACCGAGGTTCAGTTGTAAATTTAAAGGAAATTATTATGTTCACTTTGATGACTTGTTTGATTTAAATGACTATTAAGGATTATTAGTCGGTTTCTGTAAGTCGCTGAAAAGGGTTAAAAATCCCTTATTTTACTGTACTTAATCGTTATAAATTAGTACGCCATTTTGTGTTAATTTTTAAAGTAACGCAACTAACATTTCTCGACGTTTTAAATGTTGCCACCACCAATGTAAAAAACAAATGACATGCGATTTACATTCCTCCACGGGCCGGTTTTTTATTACTATTTTCTTATATTCTGTTACAAACCTCATAAGCCAAATAACATTTATTCTAGTAAGATGTAGGAACTATTTCTAACATAGTTAAAAGCAGTAATAATAAACACGCTGCTCTTTCTAGCGGGACAATAAGAACAAGGAAGTACGACGAAGCGACGCGCCATTGTATAACGAAATTAAAGCCGAGGCGTCGTTGCTATGGCAACGGGACAACGCTCCAACCAACAATACCGCACTACTGCGACAACTTTAAGTGGAGTATTGTATGAAGATAGTACAAGCAATGAAGTCTTTGACTTATATAATTTTGTATGTATAGTTATTAGGAGAAAAAAAAACATATTTCATTCAGTTCTTTTTCATTATGGCAAGTTACATTTATTGAAAAAAAAAAATTAAATCACATCGCTAAGACCGGTTAAATGTAGATCTTGAAATTTCTTTGCGGCTTACCTCAACATGAAGATTGTCCGAGATTTATTAACGTTTCATAGCGAATTAACATAGCCAAATATTGGTGAAAAAATACATGAGGTTTTCCCAGCTTCGGAGTGTACTTATAATGGCTAACAATTTTTCATACCATCAGTTCAAAAATATATACAGAAAGACTCCCTTGTTTTAATTAAACCAGCCATTGTATTATATATATGTCCACGTTTACAATCTATAACAAATGTCAAACATTACAACTTGTGAAGAAAGTACAGATGGCAGCGCCCCCTATAATTGCTTTTCCCGCGTGCAAGCCTGTTAATTGAATACACCGGGGAAAGGGAGGGGCTTTGTACCAGGATGTGGGATGCTTAGATAAAGCACGTCTGTCCACAAAGGAGCCTGTTTAGGGAACAAATCATATCTCGTTTGAAGAAATGACGCAGTATTGTGGGGACTGAGGATGAGTGTAATAAATGTAAATGCATTTCGTGATAAGGTAACATTCGTTTCAGTAAAGTATAGCGGTTTAATGAAGTCGTCGCCTTACAATTATAGAACTATGTCTTTCTGAAAATTTTGAAAAATTAAATAAAATACCTGACTTTATGCTGCTAGTTTTCGTCCTCCAGATTCATTTATATTCGTCGACCTCACGTTACATTAATTTCAAAATTCCAATAGTATATGTTTTTTAAAATCACAAGTTTCTTTACGTTGAGAAACTACAAGGGAAATACTATATTTTCTTACAATCAAGCATCTGAGGTTTGAATAAAAATACTTAACTTTGCCCTGAATACGTCGGAAATTAGAGGACGTCGGTACAGACCTTCTAATCTTAGGCTTCATAAAAAATGTCCTGTCATTTACATGATTCTCTTGACGTCTTTTGATGCCAGTGAATCTCATTATACGTTATTCATTTATTTATACTTACAAACGCAAGATTTTGCTGATTTGCTACCTTATTACAAACGTATTACAAAAATAGATACAATTTAGTTAATCTGTAACTGTATACTGTAAGGTTTCTCCTATTAGTTAGGATAATTGTCTATCGTCGATGTAAATCTCATTGCACGTAGGATCGTTTCATAGCCGCCTCAAATACCTCAATAAAACATTGGCTCGAGCTAACACTGAATCCTCATTGGCAACAATTCACAAACGCAATAATTGCATTTGTATTGGAATTGTGATCTAAACGCAAGTGTGCGTTCATTGCTCCATTAATTTTATTTCACAACTAGCTTTCGACCACGACTCCGTCCGCGTGGAATTAAATAAAAACAAAAGTGAGTAGCCTATATATTCTTACAGATTATCCTCTACATCTGTACCAATTTTCATCGTAACCCATTCAGCCGTTTTGGCTACAAAGTCTAACAAACATCCATCCATCCATCAAAACTTTCGCATTTATAATAGTAGTATGATTACTTTAGTTACAATTAACAAAGAGTCTTTAGAAGTAATGAATATGCTAAGAAAGATTGAATGACTGAATCCACGCGATAGTCCAAAAGTGTAGTGATTTATGTATAAATCGAGATAGCTGTTGCTTGCGACTCCTTCCGCGTCAAATTGAAAAATAAAGCCTATACTACTCACAGATAAATTACCTTTCTAACGGTGAAAGAATTTTTAAAATCGACCCATTAGTTGTTAAGTTAATTCAATACATACAAAACTATCTTCTTCAGTTCAACAAGTGAACTTAATTAAGCAGAGAAATTAATGAAGAAACAGTAATATATTAAGAAGCCCTACCAAATAAACAGCAATGTAAAACGAACTGCGAAAATATCCGTTAGTTGGCAATGTACGCAGGGTAGAGACATTTTGCTATGCTAGTTGCCACATTTCCATTTCAAACGCATAATCGTCGCCGTGCCGGGATGAGACTGCACATGTGTCCGTATAATTAGTGCATCGATAAACTACAATTGCAACTGAGCGTTCCCACTGCTGTTTTAATGCAGATTGTCTATGCCTTTAGATGTACCCATCTATAGTAGGATCCCTACAAACTGAGCTTGTTTGTGGTCAATTCATGAAAAGGTTTAATTTTTAAATAATTCAATACTTCTTGTATGGCGACTTTCCTGTAACAGTGTTAAAACAATCTATACTATTATAATAAAGCGTAAACACACACTTCTTTGTTGCCTAAGATCTCGGCAATTACAGCATATTTTTGAATAATCCTTTTTTTAATACATAGCCCTACACTTACGTCACGCTTTAGGCTATATATTTTCACGCCATTAAACTTAGGGGGTAAATATTTTGGATAAAAACCCTAACGTGGGAAAGAGACCATAAGTTGCTTCCAACATCAAGGAAGCAAGATTGCCAAGTTTTGTCATGACATGTCATTTTGACATTTGCTATTGATTATTTGTCAAATGTAAACAATAAAATAAAATTTTCATGATTTCATGCGAATGAAGCCGCACCGGAACAGCTATTATTAATAAGCATTTTAAAGACTTATACAATCATTCAATTACTAAAGCTTTGAGAATGTATGAAGAAACGCTTTGCGAACTTTTACAAATTCATTAGTTACTTTAAAATAAAAGAATAACAAGTAAAAAAGCTATCTTGAAGGCAAAGCCAAACTAAAAGTTTCAAAGCGTATCAATTTCAAAAGTAAAAAAAAGCGAATAAAACCGTAGTTTGCATTTCACAAAGAGTCTTCGTCGAACAAATCCGGCCGTTGTTGAAGTTGGCCCACTTACAGTGTGCTCAAAATCTCGTATTCGACTTCTGAACAGGAGAGATCTTAAAACACCGTCCATGCGAAATAAAGAGAAAGATCTCACCGCGATATGTGACTGAAATGTTGGGAATGGTTCGAACCAATGACCCCTACCATCTGTTACAAAATAACAAAACATTTTTTTTTTAGCGAATAAATGTGTATAACTATTAGAATACAAATATAAAATGTTTTAAATGGATAATCTATATTATAAAAGTACAAAATTTTTCTTCAAAAAATTAAAATAACAAAGTGACGTCTTACTTGTAAGCGTATACAGGTATATCTTAAAGACCTGTTTATTTCCAATATCTATAGTACCTTAAAAGTATACAAAGTGATTATAAAAATACAAAATGTACCAGTACGTTGTATTTTTACATCACATTGCACAAGAAATACAAGATTCGAGTTCTAATTATTTAAAAGTGAGAATCGATGGTAAGGGTCACAGGCACATATGTTTTAAAGGAAAATTTTTATCTAGGTTATACTGTAGCGGTAACTTCCAAAGCAGTAATATGAAAAGTTTGATAGGAAGTAATACTGAGATTGCATTCCCTAGGAAATATTTCCAGTTCAAGATGATCTATTCGGCTTGGCACAGAATACGAAGACGGATGCTGATAGTCATTTATTAAATGTAGAAGTTTAACTTCATAGCTTCATAGCCAGCTATGTTGGTTGAAAGAATTCTACTTTTCAATTTGTATATTAACGAAACATATGTGTATTCCACGTAGAGTTGCAGGCGACATGTTATGCGACGAGACGTTGGGGACATAAACCAGAAACTGTTAAGATTTAATGTGGATGGCAACAAAGGTAGATGAAGAGCGTAGAAAGTATTGTGTGAAAGAGGATATGCTTAAGAAGGGACTGGATTCAGATATGACGGCTGATAGAAATGTATGGAAGAGCAGCATATACTTTGCTGACCGTCAGTAAGGGATAAGGGCAAGCTGATGATGTGCAGTTGCTGGCGAAGCTAGTTACATAAAGAGCGAATTACAGCTAGTAATAAATATAATAGACATATTTATCAACATTTGAAGATCCCACAAATAGATATCTATAGAACTAATTATATAAATTGAACTGGAATTAGATAAATAAGATCCTGAGCCGAGTTTAAAAACAGCGATATCTTATAAAATAATTCTAGTTAGAGTATAATTTAAATTACTTAATTACAACGGAGGTTTTCAATTTAACTTAAGCATGATTATTTTATTTATACAATTTTCATGTTCTGTAATTTACTTAAAACAAATTATGAATTTGTATCCTAATACAAAATATCTAATTTCATACTAAAATATTCTGGCCATGTCTGAAGATTTTAAGGGATAAAATCTCGTTCATTTGAAGAAATAATTACATCGATCTTTGGCGTCTAGCCGAGTTTCATATTTCGTTCAGAAGCAATAGAATTTTCCAGACGATATAAAAACACAAAAGCAATAAATACAAGATAGTGGGCATTATGTTCATTTTAATGTCACCTCAAAGTCTTCGATGAAATGTGTATTTTAAGTGGAGAGGTTATGACCGAATTGTCCTAGGTATCTTGGGATAATAAATATGTTGGACATAAAATATTATGACTATTATAAATCTATGCCCGAAGGAATAAAGCTTTAAAACAAGATATAGGATTGAGATTCTGATAAAAGGTTATACAAGAATATATATTGCTACCATTGTAGCACGCCCATTTTCTATCTATAATGGTATCAATAATAGTAATCAAGAGTTTTCTTTTGTTCCAATACTACTAAACCAATACAGGTCTCTTCTTTTATCGAGTAGTGTAAAATTGATTATCGATATATTTTAGAGCAAAGCTTTATCAACTAACCTTGACCCTACGGAAAGTCGGCATAGTATGTGCTGCTGTTCCATACAGCTCTATCAGCCGTCATGTCTGAATTCACTCCCTTCTTAAGCATACCCTCTTTCACTCAATCAATCCATGCTTTATCTTCCTCTACCTTTGTAGGAGCAAAGCTTGTATTTACTAATTAAATAAATTAGGGTTATTGGTTAAAATGTTATTACTTAGACAACTGTTAGAATAACTTGACACATTCAGTGAATTGGCTAGCTAAGTAAACATTGAAAGGTTGCGTATGCCCGAAAGTTTACCGCAAAAGCTCAGTTAGTTTCTGTGAATAAGTTACTAGTGTAACGCGAGTTGGAATGTTGTTTGCGGATTTCGCTCACGTGTTGCGTCCGACAACTCTTTGTTTTGTATCAATATTGCCTTCACTCGTATCGCTTACTTCTTCAGACTGAGGGGAACGCGGTATCTTTGTTTATCGTAACAATTTACTGGCTTATATTTTTGTACGTTAATAAAGTTATGATTTAAAGATGTATGTTGTACTTCTATTGTTCCAGTTAACTAATATTTGAATTTATTTTTAATACTTTTGTCTCTTTCAATCTAATCGGCACAATTTCGTTAGTAATATACGCTAGCTTTCGCCCGCAACTTCGCATGAATTAAAAAACAAAAGCAAGAAGCCCATGTATTCTTCGAGACTATCCTCAACATCTATGCCAAATTTCATCGAGATCTGTGTAGCAGTTTAGGCTACAAACCTTAACAATTCATCTGTCTTAACATACATTTATAATATCAGTAAGATTGTATTTTTCATTACAGATATACATGACTAAAATGTCACCTCACTCTTCCACAATCCCACTTAATACGTTTAGGAGCCCAATCTCGGGAAGAGACGACGTAACCGTATGTTTGTAACCTCATGAAAATGTATCAGTGAAATCAAGTAGCTACTTCTTATGCGCCTTAGTTGTGGTACAATAAAAAAACGAGTAATTCTGTTTAAAAAATATACTTAATCACGAACTATTAAGGTTTAGATCTTAAGGATATATATTTTACATACAGATTAGATTACAGCTCTGCCACTCTAATTTTTAGATAAAGAATCGATTAAAAATGCGTTAACTCAAAAGATCACAGTTACGCATTTCTGTTTTTGATTTAATATTAAGATCTTTAGTGTTACTAGGGTTACATAAAGTCTAAATGTACATAAAAAATGTCAACAATTAATTATCACAAATTCCTAACACTTGGACCGCACAGGTTATAAATATTCAGTACGGACCGAAGATCTCTTATTAATGAAAAAGGGTCACGAGGTATTTTAATTCAACTACGTGTTAAGGATTTGGGGGGCGTCGCACGTGCTTGGGTCTGTGGACTACGTCGCGGGACAAAGCGGTGAGTTCGAAACTGCATAGGTCAAAATGTACAATGATTTACGTGGCAATTGAATGACGCATTTAATCTTTTATTTAAGAAAAAATTGCACATAAAAATCAGAGTTATTAGTTGAAAAGGAATCCTATGATTATTTCTTATTTGACTCAAATGTAAGTTCAAAAAGATTTTGTTGGTCGTACAAGCAAAATCTAATTTAACAACTAATTACATCTTACTTGTAGAACTCAAACTAAATGTGAAAATAAATTGTTTACTTATTTATTTGTCATTCTCACTTTACCTTGAATTCCCTTCTCAAGAGTAAAGCTAAATAATCTCCAAAGATCGAGTCCAGAGAGCCTTTCATTACAGAAGCTTAGGACAAAGAAATAATTTCCTTCGAACACCTAAGTAAGCTCACGTATTTAAGTGTACTCCCAAGTATAAATACTGCCCCGGTAATTACTGGAAGGATAAGCGTTAAGACCCCAACTTCGTGTTAAACGTCCCTAAGGGATAATGCCAGAGTCGTACATTATCACCTGTTATGTTTGGCCTCTCCGATACAATGGGATCAACCTTCTGTCATAGTCGAGGAAGTAAATCACGAAGGACTATAGAGGTCTTTGTAAATTGGACACTAAATGTATCACGATTCTTATGACATACGACTTATGTAGAATGTTTGGAAACTTGTTTCAATTATTATTATTTTACAGAATTTGTCTTTTAATATTAATACGGTGATGTCAAAATTAAATTCAACTTATTTAAAACAAAAAAAAACTTTAAGTGTGCTTGATGCAATCTTTAAAACTTTTTAAAATAATTATGTTAACACTCAAATCTGTTTTTGAAGTTGGACCCTGATGGATCTGACGTCATTGTCGTCAAAGTATTGTTATTTTATAATAATTCGTTCTTAATAAATTCTTATACTTTTTAATAAATTAACCTTTCCTTTATAATAAAATCTAATACATATTTATATCATAAAATATTTTTAACCTTGCCATAAAAGGTGTCAGCGCTTTCAAAGGTTAATTACATAACTAAAAGAGCTTTTATCCTCAGGACAATAATGAAAAATTTTATCTTCGTTTATACAAAAAACATTCTTTTTATCTTGTAACTATATTAACTGTTAAGTTTACATTTATTTTAAAGAGTAAAGAAATGAAACAATATAATTTTTATTTAAAAATTCCTAGACTGCAATGTAAGAATGCACGACTTTAAACCACGAATCGTATGGAGGGAAAATCTTTCCTATTCTGCACGTGGAATGCTCCCTAGGGAACCCTCCTCAGGATTTAAGGTGATAGGAATGATACGGGAACGCATGTTTATGGATACATTAATGTGCTGAAGTGCAGGGAAAAGATTTTAGTACTTTAATGGACTGTGAAATTAAATTTTAGTTTGGATAAAGTTACCCCTGGAAAGTTGGATCTAAATTATTTAAGTTATATGTAATATCTTTGATTGTATGTAAGTTATTTTCCGTGTGAATACTATGTGTGAAAACAAAGACTTAATTAAAAAAGCCTCTCTCCCTTTGACATGTAACTTAAAACAAAATTAAATCTATAACAATTGAAATCTTTTATTATCTTGTTTAAAACCTTAATATTAAAATGTCCACATAAGTTAGATCATACTAATCTTATTCTATACAATATTATAAATGTGAAAGTTTAGATGGATGGATGTTTGTTAGAATTTGTAGCATAAGCAGCTAAACAGATTTTGATGAAATTTGATATAGATGTAGAGGATAGTCTGCAAGAACACATAGGCTACTTTTTTTTAAATTTCACGCGGAAGGAGTCGCAGGCGAAAGCTAGTCAGTTTATAACTCAGAGCGCACGAGGTCAGGCGTAACAATAAAAGCAAGTAAATATAGCATGAACACAATCAGATAAGTAGGGGGCAGTCGGCTTTAGGACATTACGCGGACGTTGCTAAGAAAATCTTTATTAATAGCGGCAGACGACAGGCGGCAAATGCAAGGATTTGCCGCCGAGTGGCAGAGACTGAAAGCGGGGGTACGTTTTGATCCTTCAGGATAGACGTAACTTATTACTATCCCTTTACTATGTTGGATACTTTATTCAAGAACATAAACTAAGTAACAATTTTCATTACCCTGAATACCGAATATTCGAGAAATCATTCCTTTCACTTTTATTAAAAAATATGAAACGAAATGTTTGTACAGGTATTCAGACAGTGGGAACAGATATTTACATTAACCATGTCTATTTGCTAAAATTATATAAGGAAAGCCCAAAGAATTTCTCCTATAAATCCAGTTAGAAGGAGTCAAAAACGTGTTTTACTTTTTCACCACCGTTGATATCATGGATGTTAAAGCGGTTATAAAAGAGTATATTTTTCGCTTAAATATGTACTTTGTTATTTATTTGTCAAGATCGTATTCAGGAAGCCTAAGAAAGACGTTAACATTTTAAGTTTGTTTAAAATTCAAAGATAAGAAATCGATAAGTTACAAGGTCCAAGAAATTGCAAGGTTTTTCTGTGTAAATGATTCTTAGGTAGCTTGTCGGAGAAATTGAATCTAATCCCGTAATAAAATTATACAAATGACCTCACAGTAACATTGGACGACTGTAACAGATTTGCTCTTCACATTTACATATTGTTCTGGATTTTAATGCTTATTATATATAATTCAGTATTTGAAACCTATTTCATATATTTTTAATCAATAGTTACAATGAAACATAAATATCTTCAATAATTAATTTTGTTTTAAATATTTGAACTTATGCATAGAAAGTACGTGCCTATTTTAAAAAAGGATAATTTTTAAAATAAAAATCATAACACGCTTAACGCACACACTACGATTTGTCCACGACGCCATCTTGTCGACGCGTTCTGAACTAATAATAGCGATAAAATAATTAACCTCGATAAAAGAAAACCCTTTGACGACAAAATATCTTTTATCAAGGCCGCATTATCGCATTCCGTGCTCTGCATCAGAATATATTTTAAAAGTCCTCACGCATAAAATCTTAATTACCAATTTAGGCTCGAATTCCCCATCAAAATTAAACAACGTCTACCGTAACATAGTGTAACATGGTGAATGATAAACCGTCGCCAGTCACACTTGTGCGTGTAAAGAAATAATAAATTCGCTGAAAAAAATAGAGGGCAAGTCACCGTGGCAATAATGTATGTCGAATAAAAATAGTTGAAATACGAAGATCAGGTAGAATTCACTGCGATATTTCAGAAAAATATAGAAAATAATCATAAAGTTGCCTGACCTAGTACTCTTCACAGAGACGTCACCGTAACTTTTAAAATTAGTTACTATACACTACTTCATTCATACAGGGGTTAAAAATATAATAATTACTCTTAGCTAAGTTAACTATTATTTTTGCTATCTTTTCTACATTCTATCAATATTACTACAGCACAAAAAAGACGTAAAGTAACACAGAGTAAACAAAATAAACAGTACTAAAAGAGACGTAGATGATTGAAATAAACACACTACAAAGACTTTCAAATACTATTGTTGCGCCACGTGAAAGAGAAAAGTAGGCGATAATGTCTGTGGCAACGTTCTCGAACTGCGAAAACACTTAAAGGGAGCCGACGCAATAACAATGATATATAGAATTTGTACAACGCGAAATATGAATAGAGATGGACTCATTATCTACGCCTTCTGTCTAGACTGCACTAAGTCGTAACTCCTATACAAAGGAGAAGACAGTAACATCAATAGTAAACAATATTAAATTAAATGGAATTAAAAAAACATGTGTACTTAAGTAGCAAATAAGAAACGGCTCATTTCTGGAAAAACTTATCAATTTTGTTAAGATAAATGAAGGTATATTAAAAGTACATAAATAAATCAGATAGCGGATTTCAGAATTGAAAGTAAGGAATCACTAGTGGCAAGGCAGTTGGGGAGAAGCGGGAAAATTCGAGCCCCTATTAGCATAATGAAGTCGGACGCTATAAAACTCGAGCGGCCCGGTGCCGGCGCGAGGAATGTAATTGACTGGAAACGTCAAATACCGGACTAAGAAAATAGAAGGAATAAACCCATGATAAAATAGTAGGAGCTCTGTTACTGACCTGACTAATGATGAACGGTTCGATTTCAACAGCAAATTCACTTCTCGACACATTGAACAAACTTGTACAAACATAAAGATAAATTCAACATGAAATATGTACGGATTAAAATACTTGATAGAGAGCAAAATAAAACGATTTCTTCTTGCACATTACTCGAGGGATCTAACAACAGTAACGATACCTATATAAAAACAGTTGCTGCTGCAAAAAACATTGACATATTTCTATGTTTAAACGACGGTAAACCAATCAAAACAAACACTTCGATCTCCAGAAAACATGACTAAAACAATGACTAACTGTTTAGATGACAGCGTATAATAAATATTTAGAAAATCCAACAAAACAACAAGCGGAAAGAAAGCATTGTTCAAATCAAACTCAATACACAACAACTTTGTGCAAACATCTGGCTTTACTTTCCTCAAGTGTAGCCATATTTAATTAGATTATTACTTTTACCCTAATTTAAATAGTGCCTAGTGTGATGAACAAATAATTTTAAAAATCTACTAAACTAGTTTTGAGAAAAATACGTGAGACTTTGATTTTAGTGTGTTGGTAACATATATTTTTTTACTACAAAATACTTCTTAATTTTAAACTCAGTAATAAACAAAATATATCCTATACATATCTATGTTAAAAAATTAAAGACATTTAATTTGTATGCCCCATCTAGTGAAATAAATTAAATCTTTGTACAAATTGTGCAGTACGAGTTTGATTGGTAAATGACGCCGTCCCTGACAACTTTGATGGCTGGGGAATGGGATTTTTAATGGTGTATCGATAAGGGTACTTTATTTATTTATCGAACGACTATTTAATGGGAAACGATTACAAGTCAATGAGCAAATTTAAATTAAATCTTAGTAACAATAACATAGTAATATACACACTATACGAAAGAATTAAGGTATTAAATTATTGGAAAACATTCATTACTATTGGACATATATAATATACAATACTAATATTATAAACAGGAATGTACTTTTCGTATTGAAGTAACTCAAATACTAATGGGCAACACATCAACCGATACATGAATAGATTAAATGATTATTATTATTATTTACATATCTTTATTCTCTTATTTTTATATATAATACATTTCACATGATTTTCTTAAAAAAAATAACAAAATAAAACATATTATATAAAAAAATAGAAATCCACCGGCTGCGGAATCCGATGACTCAAGCAACCAGTGGTCAGGGCTGCAGAGACAGCAGAGACATTATTATTATTATTATTATTATTATACATCGCAAACAAAAAACAACTTCTTTTAGTGAATAACAATATTTCCTTTAAAACTTTTCCTTAGCAAATATCTCAAAAATCTGATTTATAATCTTATTAGCGGTCCAGTTTCATCTTAATATTGTTATGTCAGATTTCCAAAATATCAAAGCAAATGATTTCAATAATTAAACCATAAGATAAGAGCGCCATCAAGGTTAGGCATGAAGCTGGCTGCCATCTTAAATATGGCGGTCATAAAACGCAGTGGCGGGGCGGTCGTTAGTACCAGATACGTTCTGTGGACCAGTGCAATGAAATAATACCCTCTCAAACATTTAGTCGTGGCTTGCACGATAAGGAGAAAATGTTTCTTGTAACCAATTGCAGTTGTATTTAGAAAAAACTGAGAAAAATAACTTTTGTTTCTCATGATCATAATTTTTATAATAGAAAGAATTAGTAGGCGCGCTTTTGCTTTTTTATCAGGTTTGCCATATTCTATAGTAAGATACTTTAAATGCTTTATTTAGTGAAATAGTGTCAATTTTAAGTGACATTTATTTAACTTACCGTAAACGTAGTCTCATGCTTATATTGAAATTCAATGAAAGTAACGTACCTGAAAGAAATAAAACATTTTAGCATGATAAAAGGATTAAATGGTTTAAACTTTCGTGTCATTATCCTAAATAATTGTTGGTGCTGCCACCGGAAAAAAAGACGCGATAGCCGATAAATAACTATTATTATAAAAGAAGTAACAAAAACTGAATCTCGTTATTAAACACACATCATTCGTAATGCAGTTGTCGCGGAATGGAAAGTCCAATCACACAACTAGATCTTCGAACGTCACATAACTTTAGATTATCCTACTTCGCTTATAAAAACCAGAGGTAAAGTACAATGAATGCTATATGTATGTCGTAACTCACTAAACGTCACGATCTAGAGGCGACGCCACGTTCGCGTCATAAAACATAATAGAATTCGTGTACGTAATAGTGCATGTAAGGCGTCACTCACTGCGACTCGTAAAGGAAATTAAATTTAAATTGACAATTCGGTTTTACGAGCCCAGCCTCGGGCGGGGGAGGGGACACGGGCGCGGAGGACACGCAGGGGAGCGGGGAAGGACGCAGGGATGGAATTCACTTAGAATTTCGTCATGTTGCGTAATGAAGGGAATCTACTAACTATTTCTAACATCTAATTCAATAGCTAAAGGCATTTAATATACAATATGCGTATTGTTTGAAGGTCCTGTTCCGTACTTTGTTTCTTCTTACATCTGTATAATCTGTATAAACTGAGAAAACATTACATCATTACGCTTTTATTTTGGAGCACAACTGTTTTTACTAAAGTATAATTTTTGTCACACCAATATACTAATGAAGAAAAAAAATTCACAGCGTACAACAATAAAAACATTCAGTTGACTAAGGTACTAGGGTAACAGAAACATTTCCACGTGTTAGCGCAAGGAAAAATAAACACGAGCGGTAGTTGCAGCGAGTGCTCCCCAGGTGGCGCTGTGTCCTGGCGTGCAAACACTCGTAACGTATCGCTCTGGACTACAGCTACGTTTAATTAAATGATTACGTTGACTTGGTAATTCAAATGTTCTAAGTAACACAAATGTTACGAGCGTCTTAAATAACCTCGTCTATGAATTTACGCCATATGGTGACGTCATATGTCTCAAATCGTAATAAAAAAATAATACCACTCATATAACAGTCAAGGTAATTCTAGGTTCAAAGATTATTTAAAAAAGATTACTATATCTCTTGATCGAAAGTATCGGGAAAATCCTCCTACAAAACATAGTAAAGCACCCTGCTCTAATAACCAATTTCCAATCATAACAACTCCTTGATACCTTCAAAGGGAAAACTAAAAAAAAGAATTTCGGTATAACAATCGCCGGCGGTCTAATGGTGTTTACTTTCAATAAGGCCGCAAATGTTTGTCGGACCGCGTGGGAACCGCCACTGGGCTCTGCTTGCACATCGTATAAATTGACGTGACTTTAAACAACGCTAGCTGAATTGAACTATTAACTTATAAAAATGCTTTAAGAAATGTTCTAACCTCCGTAACACAGAACGCTTTATGTCTTTGAGATTTTAAACTCCAGCTTGTCGTTTTGTAGGCCTTTGTTAGTGGATTACAACTGATATTTACTCTTTTACTATTATAATATCCATTGAAGAGGTCAGGGTTAGCGTTTTTGTTTACCCACAGTTTTATTCTAAGCCTCTAGATCTATTGTCATAGCCGAGATTGGTTGGTTGAATGTAGACTAGTCATTTGTTCCAATATTTTTGATAATATTCAAATGTGCAACTCTTTATCTTCATCATCAACTTCCCTACCTTATTCTACTCCCGAAGGATCGGCGCACCGGATTTTCATCCTCTAAATAACTCTATCTTCTGTCATCTCAGTTGTCTCTGTCTTCTTGATCATGTCACCTTTCACGCAATCCATCTCTCAACTTTTTATATCATTAACTATTTAACGGTAACATCAATAGAAGTGATTTTATCAATACCAAGAATGAAACTCTACTCAATCGTATATTATCGGCCTCTTTTTCCGTCAATGCAAACATATTATAAATGGCAAATTGTAGCAAGGCAAGTTTAATTTGGAACTGCTGAAGGGTGTACCTATTAGGCCCGAGGGAGGTTTGCTTCGTACGGGAACGGATTTCCTACGATTTATAAACGTAGCTGTAAACTTTACGGTAAGGAGTTTTAAGATTTGCGAGTGAAAATAAAACGGCAAATTTATCGGATTTGGGGTATATCGAAACTCTCGCTTTAGAAGGGTTTAATGAGTTTTGTATAATAATGCTAACACTTGCTAGATTATACCTTACTTTGTGACTTCTGTTAGTACTGTAAAAGAGAGGAAATAAATCAAAGCCCGAGTTTTTGTCTTCAACTCAACAAAATTCAGTCTGGTAATAATTTCTTCTCATATTGTAGTAAAAGTAGATAAAAAAATTCACCATCGAAAGGAATTTATTATTTCCTAAACTCATGCACCAAAGAAACATACCTTTGCAGTATTATTTTATGTAGATAGCATTCGCTTAGAATTTCATAAGGAAGCGGGATTAAATTTTCCTCGAAGTGGAATTCAAAGGTAGTTTGTGAGCCGACGAGCCGACGACGAGTCGTGTGCATTCCGCCCGACTTGCAATATCCATATAATTGCACCTATTTCATTTTACTAACGAATTCTATTTACATGTTACATTGAAATTAATGTAAGGTTGAATTACTTAATATTCTTAGAAGATTTAGTTAATTATTATTAAACGTAGACATTTTAAGTAATAAGGTAAATAAAGAAATTCCATAAGGACATTGACAAAAGATTTTCTTAGTTCGTTTTATTGCTATATTCCGCATAGCTTTCTTACTGCTTTTCCACACTGAAATAGAAAAAAACTCACTAACACTTCGGTGTTACCTACGTTACACAGATGTGTGAGTGTATGAATTACCTACGTTGTATGAATTACCTACGGTGTATGTACACCATACATACATCCACACATAAACACATAGCCACATTTGAGTTAAGATACAACTTACCTTTTTTTATTGTAAACCACTTCAGATTTATATTAGCGTATGGCCTAAATAACCAGCACTAAGATAAGAACTCTTGCTCCTAGAAGATGGGTCTAGAACCTAGTGTAGGAACCAGGTGCTCGACCACTATTTTGTTTAAACATATTTTGCAACAATTTTATAAATAAATCTTTAATTTTTATAATGAGTTGGAAGTCAATGTATGTTCTAGAAAATGTAAACTCGCTCTATCATACATATGAAGATGCGTCGCGTTCACGGAAATTGGTACAAGTCAGGGACATAATTTAATTTTTTCATAGCAGCATATTTCTGCTCATAGCCGACATCTTTTGCTATGGAAATGCAAAGGAGATGCGCACCGAAGTACTGCATACGAAATTGTGTGTAAAATTTACATTCAGTACATCCTTTGTGTATGCAAATTATCTTATTAACTTACTTAGGGTACTTTTTCATCTTAATTAAAAAACGGGTTAAGTTCAAGGCGTCGTCAGGGGCAGAAAATAAAAAAAAAAACAGTAATACAAAAGCTCTTATACAGCAGAGACCCGAGTAGATAACTTGTCAGTTTTCAGTAAATCATTTTCTTTGAGATAAAACAATTTTTACTATTAGCCTTCTCCTTGATGTTCGACCTTGAGACAACAATGGGTTGGTTATTTTAAACTTAATGAATCTTGTAAGCGAATATTTCTTATAATGTGTCTAAATGAGATAGAATAGTTTGATAAATGACGCATATGAAGTATCGAATTCAATTTTTATGAAGGCAAATGCCGTACTTAATAGACAGGTATCGTAGTGAGGAAACAAACACACATAGCGAACAATTTTGAACTATCGATTATGATAGCTCCACTAAAATTATTATTTTCTTATTCACTAATTTATAGGAAAATTCTAGTATTGATTATAGTGTAGAGAATTTAGCGATGTCTAATAATAGCGAAATCCAAATCGATTACATACCGATGTAGTAGTAATAAACATTTATTTACTATCATTATTTGTTATGGTCATTATTAATTTGAGAAAACGGTGTTTTTTTATTTCATAAGTTATAACTATAAAACCATCGATTCCAACTTCTATAAGAACAAAAATCGAAAATCGATAAGATTCATGACTGATTTTACACAACCCATCCCTATTCAATTTGAAAAGAATTGTCAGACTAATCTAAATTATTTAGACAAACTATAAACATTAATGTTATTCAATTGTGAATAGAAAAAAAAAACATTTTTGAAATAAAATGCACTATGGTATCGCTACGATATTATTTGTCCTAATGTGTTTGTTTGCGCAAAGGATTTTATAGCTTTATTAAGCTCAAGAAAGACATAAAAGTGATTTATACGAGCTCTCGTAGTGTGGTGCCATTCCAGTACAAATAATGTATCCTGTATATCTTATCGTATCTATTATACAAATTATACTTTTATTTAATAACTAGCTGTTCCCGTGCGGCTTCATCCACAAGAAATTACAAAAAATATATTTTATTGTTTACAATTGTCAAATTATCAATAGCAAATGTCAAAATGACATGACAAATCTTAGCAATCTGTCTATCTTGATGTTGGCAGCAACTTATGGTCTCTTTTCCACATTATGGTTTTTATCCAAAATATTTACCCCCTAAGTTTAATGGCGTGAAAACATATAGCCTAAAGCTTGACGTAAGTGTAGTGCTTTTCATTAAAAAACAATATGCTGTAATTGTTGACATCTTAGGCAACAAAGAAGTGCATGTTTGCGCTTTATTATAATAGTATAGATATTTTATAATAAACAGGAACAAAAAATGAATCATAGTCAAAATAAAATTTGTAATTCTTTTGTCTACAAAAGAAATTTCTAGAAGTTACGACAAACAATTTCCAGAATATACGAGTAATAGAAATTATTTGTCGTAACTTCTTAACTTCTAGAATATTCTTTTACTTTATACATCAGTTTTGAATCTTAACCTTCTAAATTAAAAATAAACTAAGAGTTATTTAAATTTCTAAGAGTAAACTAATATTTTACAAAAGTCTTATCAACACTTACATCTTTTCAGACACAAAAATGTAATATTTTAAACACCTCAGGGTACAGTAAAGATTGTGAACAAATTTAAAGGCATTAATCAAACAGTTTAAATGTCTGCAGACCAATGAAATAGATCCAACTAAATGTTTTGATGAAATCTGTGAAAGCAATTTTCAAGCAAATTGAAGCTGAATCCCAAATGGCGAAAATCGTTAATGAAAAACTGATTCAATCCGAGAATAGTGATGGCGTTGATACTAGCTTCATCCTTAATTTAATTTCTTTAAGCATAATGAGAGATTTTTCCAAACTTTTATAGGAAAAATGTTTGCAGTTAAGTTCTTATAACGCCAAATACGCTTTGTACTCTAAGATTAATTTAGCACTAATAAGATTAGTATATGCAGATTGTGGATTGTGAAAATGTTGTTGATCGAAGAATGCATCTGTTTTAACTGAACAATTGAACTGTTCAGTTAAAATTGTGTGTAGAATTTTAACTATGAAACGAACTGTTATATCTTTATCTTTCTATGAGTATTTCACCATATAAACACATTAAGTGATATATCAGCATTCATTGCAAAAGCTCTGTAATTCCTCTGTAATATTAGTAACAACAGTTAGTCCGGTTTCCGCTCTCAATTGAGACACTCGTTTCTTTGTGTCGTAGCATTTAATTACTAAATCTTTTTACTAAATCCTTTTATAATGTATTTCAATTTCAATATAGGGTTAAACATTTAAAAGTAGTTTCTTCTTTTCTCCTTTTTTTTTAAATATTAACCTCAGAGTTCCGTACAACAGAACATTTAAAGTTTCACATGCACAGTTTAAACTGATCAGTTTTATTATTTAATTAAAAACGTCAGTAATGACTAAGACCGGGCGCACACCTTTGACTAAACTATCGCACAATAGTTGTACGATTGTCGTTTGTTTCACAGGCAATTCAACTGTTTAGTTGCACTACAAAAAACAAATAGTGTGCATACCTCCATAATGTTCATAGGAATATATGGTAAAGCGAGACTAAACAGTTTTACGATCGTTTATCACATGTGTGCGTGCTATAAATAGAGAAACCTAAAATCAATAAGGAACATCTATAGATAACGTTTTTCTATTTGTAAAGATTAACTTTTTACAATTAAATACGCGTACAATAGTTGTATAGTTTGTTGACGCAGTTGCGTTTGAATCACTTGTACGTCGCAGTAAAACACGTCGCGTTCTGCGGAATATATCTCCAGTGCAACGAGAACGGCTAATGGACAATAAAATAAATCGTATATATGTGTCATGGCGGACGTAAACTTCAGCTGGATGAATGTGGAAGGTGCTCTAGGTGGAAAATACCAAATTTCTCTCAGTCAAGGATGTATTTGGGGGAAATAAATTGGTATTACATGTAAGGATTTATGTAACCAGTATGGTGGAAATAAGGATTTTTTTAGGCCAAAACGAGTCGTGTACTAAAAGTGATTTCCTCTTTTTTGAAGATTTGTCCACAACTTTTTACTTGCATGACCTGTAATTTTCATGTTATCAATAAAAATAATTGATTAACTAATTTTTGCTTGAAAAAATGTAATAATAGTGATGTAAGACTAATAATTAAAATATTCACCTTTACTATTACGAATGAAGCAAAAATTTTGCGACAAAAAGTCACTTTCTTCTTCAAATTATGACACTCAATTTGAACCATCATCTATATGATTAGGGGTTATATGTCAACGTAGAGTAAAGCGATTTGATCCATCAGTTTTTACGCGGGCACACCTGCACTCCCCTGCGAGCCCATCGCTCTTCGCAAGTATCTCGCTACGTCTATGGGAATTGCTGTGACGATGTATCAACTTCTTTGCAATTTGTCGAGGGAAACTTGATCGTACTCTGTAGGTATGGTACAGTAATGTTTTGTTGAACGTTTCGGAAATGTTTCAAGCAGTGTTTTGATTCTGAGGAGTGTATACTTTTCTTCGACAGATAGCTTCGAATGATCTTAATGCTTTCTTGCATTATCTAAATGCTTAATGCATAAAGCAATGTCTTGAATACCTTTATAACCACTTAACATTATTAACATTAACGGTAAATATTATAAAAGATTGTCTTCTATTAAAACAATATGAATGTCTTCTTTTATAGAATACAAAAAGGCTCCCTCATGTCATTAAAGTCTACTTAGGGTAACTAAGCAATACCACAACGCATTACTTTATTAGGTGTGCAAGGGTAGATGCATCCGTCAAAGTCAGCGGCACTAGGGGGCCGTGCAAACCATTTTACCGCTGTTTGCAGTTGTCTTGTTTAAACTGTGGTTTGAAACATAAGCTGATAGCGATTTTAGGACTGCAAAAATGCTATTAAATTGAAAAATAACAAATTCTGCCATAACAAAATAAGCTTTGAACAACTAAAAACTTAGTGTTATATTTTGCTGTTACTGTCAATTACTATTTCATTTATCAAGACAATTCTTAATGTACTTTACTTTCATTGTTTCGTTTCATTTTCTAAGCAGTATTTGCTTGGCTACGTTTTTTATTTACTTTATATTTTACGTGTACGCTGTTAACTTGGACCACAACCAGTAACAGAGCATAGGGGACAGTACGCTCGTATCCCCAGGGACAGGTACCGCAACTCAGTGCGCGGCGCGACGGTGATTCGTCTCTCACCCTCTCGACGATTAAGAAATTGTCCTGACGTTCCTCTAATCTGATGTGGTAGCAAGTTCTTGGATACTACTAACGATTAGTACTTTCATTTGAAACCACACTCCGTAACAAAAATATAGTGCGAAACTACTTTTGTTTTAGGAAGATATAACCACAGCTTCGTATGTGGTCATAACTGTGTCAAAAAGATCTTTAACGATATAAAAACAAGTCTTATAGCTCATTTAACACTTAAACATTCTGCATTTTTTGGATAATATGAATAATGAACAACGTCAGTCTCAACACATCACGTTGATGTTACCATACTTGGTATCCTTTTAAAAAATAAACCATCTTGATATATCTGCGTACCGAAAATACACCGCAAATGTATCTTTTATCACAGTCTATAAATGCAAGGTGGTTGAAAATTGCATCAGCCATCAATCTAAATGGCGTTACTTAGTTACGCACCCAATTGTAGGGTGGGTTTAGAAATGTGTGGCAGCAGTCACGGCGTTTTTTAGTGCGGTTTTTCGCTTTCATAAATGTTTTATTATTATTTCTGTGTACAATAACATTACTACTCCAGCACAATTGCAATATCTCTTCAGCTTAATTATCAAATTATAAAAAAAAAACTTGATTATTGCAAGAAAATTTAGGTTAGAGTTTTCTTGAAAAGTTGTAAACATTTATATGATATGACTAATTATGAAGAGAAGAAGTAGATATGACTATGTGGGAACCAGTGTGTCAGGTGCATTTCTTTTCAATATAAAATTAATAGCACGAATTTTGATATTTAATGTTAATAACAAAACTATGTAACAAGTTCTATGCCTCGACGCTGTAACTGTGACCCCACCCCAATGTTCTCCCTTATCTAAAGACGCGCAGTGTTTACGTTGTTATTTCTCTTCGTTAGACAACGATTTGTCATGAATACTTTAGCGATATTGTTTTTAGATTGAGCCAGTGAATCTGCTTCGTTCAGAAGGGGAAGGGGAAGGGGAAGGACAAACAACGAGATCCATTAGAAGATACAATAAATTAGTTTTTCAGTAATAGATAATGACGAGTCATTAATTAAAGGAATCAATTTGTAAACAAGAAATTATTTGTTGTGTTTCTAATAAGATTACGAGTAAGAACCATAAAAGCTCATAGTTGTAACTTTCTGCTGTCTTCGTTCAATCAACAATTACGTTAGTATAACGTTACGTAAGACATATCTAGTCATTTTAATCTAGGATAGATAGATTGTATAAAAGAGGATATGCGTAAGTAGAGAGTGAATATGGACTGATAGAGTGGTACATACCATACTCACTTTCGAGACATCCCTTTAGTCAATTTTACATTTTGCCAAACTGTTTCCTAATTGAGGAAATTCCACGTTCAAAATACATATACTGAATTAATAAAAATACGTATAGATATACCCGTGTACTGGGATCCCCACATCACTCACCAAAGTGAGCATTGCATGAAGAGGGTGCTAAACGTTCGGCGCACGATCCTAATGCACTTTACTTTTATTGCGGCGTTTATACTCACGTGTAGAGACCGTGTGTTTAAGGGCCATATACATTTTATTGCTAAGTGTTTTAAAGTGTATCGACGGTATGGATTTAAACGTTCATGAAGTGGGGACAGCAATTTGTTTGTGTTTTTCATCACTGCATGTTGCAGGTAAATAATTTTAAAGTAAATATGAACATTGAGAAACATACAATGTTATGTAAAGAGGCAAGCGAATGGGACATCCTTTCTTGTTTTTGTTTTTAAGTTTTTTAAGCTAGCGCTTGACTACTATCCCACCGACGTTTACTCTGCATATACAACTAACTTAATCTATAGCATTTTATTCCGTTTGTATTTTGCTGATCGTAGAACTAGAAATAATGACAAACCGATAGAAAGCGAGTGCACTTAGGTGCATCGGTGATGATAAATAATTCAGCCTCCGTTGGACGGATGGCCCTAATAAAGGCCATCGCTCACACAACACCACATAAATCGTCTGCAACTTTCGATTGCGCCCCTAAATGTACTTTTCTAGTGATTCATAGCCGAAGAGAATATTCGCAAATATATTGCTATTAAAAATGTTGGAAAATATTGCGTAAGTCCGTAGGTACTTTTGTTTCTTTTTTATTCTTATCGCTTAGAATATCAAACTGTGAATTCTAATTAGAATCCTAATAAATTCGTTTAGGTTATGTTTACTGTAAGTTTATATTTTAATTTCATTGCATTTAGAATAGTATAATAATGACCAAAGAGCTTTGAAAGTTATAGAGTGACAAATGTTATAAAATACATTCGATTCGAAAAAATATAATGAATATATACTTTGAGGCATTATTTCAAATATTTCAAGAATTTCATAAAAACATTTATTTAAACTCCGTCGCGTTAATACTTAAATTCCATTCGTTTATTAACCTTTATTGAATTCCATATGTCTGGCCATGCGTGGTATTCGTATTGCACGTTTTTGCACATCTTTGAATTCGTCTTTGACTGGGAACAGTTCTTAAAGTACTTTACTTGTAAATCTAATAAACGATTGATTCATTATTTTTTAAATAACTATGTATTTTCGTTATCTACACTATCCACTATTATTATAAAGAGGAAAAATTTGTACTTTTGGATTTTTGTATGCATTGAAATAACTCCAAAACTACTGGACCAATTTCAAAAATTCTTGCACCATTAAAAAGCTATGTTATTGCTGAATAACATGTTTTCGCTACTTTTTATTTTGACGTGTTCGAAGTCGCGAGCAACTGCTAGTCTTGAATAAATCCATAGTACTAATACACATTTATAACGTTTACTTCACGACGTCAATGTTTTAAGTATTAAATTCAACTGCTATATTTTTGGAAGAAAGCTTTTTTTTCTGAACAGACATAAATATCTAACATAAAGAAGTTTCGAGAAATGAAAACCTCTTAGCCTCTCACCGTAATTGGGATGACAAAAATAGGCTTTTATATAAAGACATTGAATTTTCTGAGGTAGAAATTTGTAAAGCCACGTCGTAAACAAACTCAGGTTGAGTAATTGGGATCAAATTTAATCAATATCAAGTTACGAAAAAGATTAGAAAGAAATGGAAAAATAACGTTCAAGGATTAAATTTTTCCTTCCTTTGTGGCCGGCATCAACTTACTTATTACTTGAATTACCTTAGAAATACGAAAAGTAATTCTGTAGTATACAATAAAAGTTCCTACACAAGTCATAATATGCTAAGACGCACTCCAATTGTTTAAAGAAAATCAAGAATAATTCTAATAATTTTTTTTTTTTACTTTTAAAAAATTATTTTTTGATTTGAATTTAAGGTACTTACCATGCAAAACAGTAAACCTCAGAAACTGTCATTCCGAAACATACCTACCAAGTCTGATTGTTGGTTAAGAAACTTATCAAAGGTCATCGGTTAACTTATATCCGGTTTCTCAATTACATTTAACCATTCGTTAGTGTTTTTGGTTCGATAACTTATAAAGTGTATTTTGGAACGTAACTTGAGTTTTACACCGTTGAAACTTAGATCCTAACACCAATAAGTCTAGCTTTAATCTGATAGACAAAATTTAATCGAAAATCTTTTTAAATTTTAGACCGGTGACTCATACGAAGCATTCCATATCAGAATTATTCTCCCTTCCGTACTCATTAATGCATAGACACATCCGAACAGTTTAAGCAACAATATGGGGCTACGTGCAGTACCACGTTTGGAACAAAAAGCCAAATTTGAATGTTGAACGCATCGAGCGTGAATGAAGAACGTGAGGGGAACAAGTTTAAAACTGCTTTTTACATGAATGTTTAATGGTTTCTGTTAAGTTTATATTTTAATGGATTCGAATAGATAGTTACTAATGGATGTAGTTTAGTTTTATCTCAATTTCATGATTTAAATGATCACTAATGCAACTTATTTAAAAATTAAATAAAAACGATATTTAACTAGTTTTTGCCTTAACTTTACCTACATTACTTTAGATTACGGCGAAATACTGAAACGAATCATAAACACTTTACTTCAAAAGCCCAATCTGACAAGCAAAAAGTCTAATTTGAAGTTCAAGCGTGGCGTCATCATTTAACATGTTGTTTCAATATTCTGAAAATAGTGTTGTAACAATAGTGTTACAACAAAACTCTAAACGTAATACGCTTTTCGTAACTATATCGCATGTATCTCTTATCTTCGATAGTTTATTATAAGAACGTGTGGAATTCAATTTGGTATGGTAAACGCCGCGGGCGGGTCTCAGCTTTGATCGGATGTACAAGCATTGCGTTTGAAACGTATTGTATACTGAATTTGGTAATCTCTTCAAAGTAAAATATTGCATCTAGATGTATGTTGTTTAGATTTTACTTATCTAGATTTCTCATTCCATAATAAATCAACACATCAATGATTGAAATAATAATTTAATGTTAGGAAATATTTTCAGCAATTTTTTCGCAACACCATAACCCTCTAATTTGTCATATACGTCTCGTTAACATAAAACAAAACATAGTCAACGTGGAAACATGAATCTCATACTACATTCTGTATTTAAACATTAAATGAAAGCCTGTTGCCACGTAATACAGGAAACTTTTGAATTTCACTTGGTTACTTTAAAATACTAGCTTTGGCCCGCGACTTCGTCCACGTGTAATAAAGAAAAAATAAAGTAAATATACCCATGTGTTCATAACATTAGTAAGAAGTAAGATATAAATTTTATTCTACTATCTGAAAGTACGAAATGAACAGATTTGAGGAAATTTAATAAAAACTCACATTAATTAAGATTAAGTTGATAATTCCTTCTCACAAAATTAATTTATTTCTCAGAGGTAGAAAAAATTACAACTTAAAATAGTGGAGACATATACACCCCTTTCAAACATGTCACTCAACGATTACAAGCTTGAAGCGACGCCTGAAAATTTGAAGCAGGTAAAAGCTCTACGCTGTCGCTACGAAATTATTACACTAAGCCAGAAGTGAGCGAAATTCCAAGGCATTCGTTCTAATTGAATCGCAAGGAAATTTCGTTTCGTATTGAAGACCGAGTTTGGAAAGAATTCGAAGTTATTTTTAGATGTCGCGATTTAAAAATCGTTTATATTAATTCGTAACATAGGTATACTAACTACTATATTATTAAAATAAAGGTCTCCTTTACAATTTTGTTAAACAATAGAACATTCAGTTTAAAGTGTTTAAATTTTCGCGAGACATTATTATAACTAATTTAAATAATTAAAGTTAGCGTGAGGAAAAATAGACGTGAGTGAGGATAAATAGCCGTTAAATACGTCATACTCACTCACGTCTATTTTTCCTGTGGCAGCACCGACTTATCGAACCCATTGTGGGTTCCAAGTTTCATTTTTATAGCTGTCTGTATATATTTCCCTATCACTAACATCTACGTAGGCAACCAGTCTAATCTGGCATACAAGTTAGTAATAGTGGTGCAAGTGGCTCGCTATCTTCAGAACGCCGCCGGCCGCGCCGCACTTGACATCCCGACAGATGTCATAAGCTAGCCGATAGCAGCCTGTTGTTACAATTAATGCTCTAACTTACAGCTTCAAAGTTTAACTGTGAACTTTGATCCGCTGTACATATTGTCGTCTCTGATTTTCTATAGATATAGAGAAATGAACATACGTTTTATACAATGCTATAGAAACGTATTCCTATAATTGAAGATAAAATTATACAAAAATTTCCTTCAATCAACAGTCATATGTACATCTAAAAAAATCAAAGTAAAACCAATACTATTTAGGGTTTTAGCTTAGTGATTCTAGCACTTAAACCGAACTTAACAGAGATCAGCGAACTCTAAATATTTTTAGACATAATACAGAATACTTTTAACGTTTTTTCAAAAACTGCATACTGAGTTTAAGAGTGTGTGGCACTCTGTAAGAAGTGGCTGCCATTAAGCCATCGTAACCACTATTGAGCGCGCCCTTTTTAAGTAATTTTTTGGCTGCAAGCCAACTCAAATGTCACTTTACCTATTGACCGTTTAAATGTTTTGCTTGCAATATCAATGTACACAGGACCGGGTGGTACAGGAGAAGCACCCGCAAGCTTCGGATCAAAAAAGAATTAGCTAATATGACCACCAGGGGCAGAGCAGATAAAAAATACAGACGAATTGATTGACGATTGAAGGAGTTTCCTTCTTTTAGGAAAACTATTAAAAACAAATGAAAACCGTATTACTGTTTAGTATAACACTATATCTTGCAAAAAAGGTATACATAAAAATTAAATTGCATAGCATTTTAAATTTTCAGACTAAATTAATTATTGGTATGAAAGCTATTAAGTTATGTTCTATTACACAATATACTATGATATCTAGACATATGACATCTCCTGACAAAGTTAATACAGTACTTGCAGTATCCCTGCGGAGCAATACGACGCAGTTGGGGAGGTTGCGGTATCTTCTAAACCCCTTGTATTTAACTTCAAAGTAATATACTAAGTTTACAGACCTCAGCTCATTGCCTGAGGCTTGTCTAGGAAGTGTTACTAGACAAATCGCTGTAATATTAAAAAAATCTAACATGAACACAAAACTAAAATCAGAATCATAAGAATCACTCAGTTCCCAAAGTATTCGAGAGTTCTTACACGGTTTTAATAGCAATCTTAAACTGTGAGGGTCGTGGGGAGAGACGACTAAAAGGGGACACTCGTGTCGGAATTTTTAATTCAATTATGATAGCGATCTTGTTTAATGACCGGCGCGTTACGGCCGAGGACGCAGGTTTTATATATCCCACTTCCCCCGAACCTCCCCTCTTCATCTCACGTAAACATAAACGTAATTTGTAGATAGGGCAAAATTTTGTTTATTACTTAAATGGCAGAATACAAATGAAATCTTCGTGATTTAAAAAAAAGCGATAAAAATGCCAAATGCACGTTGTTGTAAAGTAGCTTGCTTGTGTTATAAATTTACTTGTAATCATAATTTTAGTTCAGGTAACTTTATAATGAAATTATGAAGTTCACAGAACTTCTGATGTACTTAAAACTAGTTGAAATAAGTACATCTCTACAACTAAGCTATGAAATGACAAAGGAGTGTTTTTTATAATTTTTTTTAAATTTTCACAAACCAGAAATTGAACAAATTCCACACCAGGATAGGATCAGAACGAACGAAATTAAATTTGGTTTTTTATCTGAGCGAAAAATCCATAGCGATAAATTTATCATGCCAGGCCAGAAAGTTTTTATGTTAATTCAATCAAGCGCAGGACTGGCTTATGTTTGATAAAGGGACGACCGGAGAAGGCTTTTTTCAATTGTTAATATCTTACCAAAATTCTCAGTCGATATGAACAAATATTTGAAGGTAATCTTACTTCTTAATCATACTAATACTAATATTATAAATGTGATAGTTTAGATGGATGGATGGATGTTTGTTAGAGTTTGTAGCTTAAATGGCTGAACGGATTTCGATGATGTTTGGTATAGATGTAGAGGATAATCTGGAAGAACATATAGGCTACTCACTTTTGTTTTTTTTTAAATTCCACGCGGACGGAGTCGCGGGCAAAAGCTAGTAATATTATAAATGCGAAAAATTTAGATGGATGTTTTTTAGACTTTGTAGCCTAAACGGGTGAACACAGCTCAATGAAATTTGGCATAGACGTAGACTAGTCTGGAAGAACACATAAGCTCACTTTTGTTTTTTTTTATTCCACGCGGACGACATCGCGGGCGAAAGCTAGTTTACTATAAATTTAATCCAATTCCTTCTTTAATAATGATCGTTATTTCTTTTCAATCATATAAAACTTTATTGAAAATAAGTCCCTGAACCCAAACGTCATCTATCTAAAACAACGAACACTACTTTTTGACATTAATTTTAAACATGCAAATAAAATAATACTTTCTTCTGTATTTAAGTTTCTCGCAAATACCTTAACTTGTAGTTTCACACGTCTCATACAAGTTTAGCAGAATTTAACTTGCAATGCACGTGATAGTAAAATCTTGTCGTGGCGTTGAGTTATCGCATGAACCGCATTGTGGAGCGTAACTTACGAGCACAGACTGTCATGGCCAAACCGCTGCAACTTTGTATTAGAGTATTTACGTGTTCTTATATTCGTTATAGAGATTCGATGTTTTTGGAGTAGGACGAAAACATTTATACTTAAAGGTATTCCAGGACTGCCCTATATGCAAGTGGTCTCTGCCTACATCTTTAGATTATAAACATAATTTATATTGTAATTGTATTAAATTAAACTAGCTTATATTAGTTGGAAACGTATCTGCAGTTTCTCTGGTATTGTGGATAACCTAAATACCAGTCATTTATTTGCCTTATTCTTATAAAAAAATCTAGACGTAGTTTGAACAAGAAAAGTCAATAAAGGCTTTAACAACAGCGAAGAAGTGACACTTTAAAAGCAACCACTTAAGAGGTTTAGTCTCTCTTATCGCCATGATCTTACTAATATTATAAATGCGAAAGTTTAGATGAATGGATGTTTGTTAGTTTGCTGGTTAAAATGCTGAACGAATCGCGATGAAATTTGGCATAGGTGTAGAGCATAGTCTGGAAGAACACTGGCTACTTAATGGTTATTCTTAATAACGCAGAGAGTCACGGAAGTACAGTGTACTCGTAATTTCATTTCAAATTCCAACGAATTGTTAAGAAAAAAGAAAATAAAACCGTTTTCATTTATTTATCATAACGTCACTCGTCTTGATTAAAATCGTCTCTATCCCTTAATTATTATTGAAAAGAGATAATAGAGGGGTTCTTGGGCACGTTTTCAATTATAAAATGTCAAAACCATTTTTATAAAATCAATTTAAAATGAGTTTAAAGGGACAAATAACGATACAGTTGGGAAAATTAAACACGCTTTATCTGAACTGAAATTTAAGATGTTACAGCGATTTCTTAGGATAGTGTTTAATGTTTGCAATTTGTTTTGCTTCAGGAAAGGTATAAGCTGACTGCATCCCCTCGTTATTCAAGGGTAAGTGATCGAGAGGTGGGCTTTTAAAGAAAATTACGAACAGATAAACTGAAAATGGATCTTTTAAGGTTATACTGAAAGTTTTGAGATTTCGAAAACGTATAGATAATTTTCCAACTAAAGAAATACAAAAATGTACGTTTTATTTTTTTTTTCTTCGGTAAGGTCTACACAAATAAACAAGTACATTCTAAACGTGAAATATAAAGCAATATTCCTAAAAGAGGTCCGTTGTCATTGCACAAAAAAAAATATTAAAACCGAAAACTCTCCGAACTACTGAATAGATGCGTACAATTTTAATTAACAAAATCACATCTCGGAAGTTTTTACGAGAATTCGTTAAAATGTCCGAATAAAATATTACAACAGGTGCTTGGATATAATGAAAAAAGCAAAATCCAATCAAATTTACATAAAAGGAAACGACAAGTTAGTTCGTGTGCTAAGTAATTAAAGTGTAAAAAGAACTGAAAGTAATTTAGTTCGGAAAGTAGAATCATAAATTACATTCCGCCGGAGACCTTCAGGTGACCTTGAATGGGGATTTATAAATTATAGGGAAATCCCCTTTTTTGTTATTTTGAACGCATTTACAGGTCGCATTAGAAGTTGTGAAAATTGGAGAGGAGCAAATAATTTTGTCCGTTAATAAATTATAAAGTTAGGTTTGTGTTAACGTCTACTGAAATAACTACATTTTATCTCGAAATATAAACAGTTACCGTAGGATAGCTTCACTTATGTTTCTCAGGAATTACTAAGCAATGTATTTTTTTTTATTTTACGGTGGACTAAAATCAAACGACAGTCATAACGAGTAATTCTTGAAAAACATTGTATATGTGCCAAGAAAATGTTTTAGACGTAGACCAATCTTAGGTCCAGACGAAGTCAAATCAAAAGAACATAATGAACATACGTGGCGGAGTTACTGCGACATGTTCTGGAAATGTATTGGCTATTGAGGGAAAAAAACATAATTTTTCTAAACATGTAGTGTTATAGTCTTGCCTGAGGTTTGGAACGAAATGTCTTATTCAATGCATTTATACTCGTACAGATGAAATAAATGTTATTATCTATTTCATAGTAATGTGTTGAAAATTAGGATTTTACGACTATAGTCCAAAAGATGTTAATTTTCAACTACTGCATTAGTTGCGTATTTTTATTAGAAATAATTTCTGTAAAATGTTTTTAAATACGTTCCTTATCGCAATTCGTTGTTTAATCACAAAAAAGGTGGTTACACAAAAAAACGACCAGTTAACGTCTATTTGTCAAATGTAATTATTTAGAACTGCCACGGTTCATACGATTTCAGTTTGATAAACGAAAACACGAAATCACGCAATTTTAAGCCGACTTTAGGATTATAAATCGGGTATTTTTATAATTAGAAACTCAAAGTATAACATGAGTTAATGCGTCCGTTGGCTTAAATCCTTAAAGCCCGCACAATACAAATTACATCTGACAATTTTCAACAGTTCTAAGTGTGCGAGTGTAGGCAAAACTTTAACAGTTTCACAGACAGCTAATATTTTGGCAACATACAGTTTTAACTGATCAGTTCATTTATTCAATTAAAACTATAAAACTGTGCGTCTATAGCGGGCTTTACTATGAATTTATTTCTACACATGTTTCCATTTGGTTGACATTCTTGACTGTTACCTACTATCTAACTTCATAGATACGTTGCAACTGCTTTTTATATGACAAACCTAAACAACTTCTATCCAGATTTCTGAAACTATAGTCTAAAATCCGTACGGTCCTTTAGTTCAAATATCTACACTAAGAGACATTGTGATCGTCTCAGAGTACGGCAGTAAACACGTGTCTTAATTTGCAAACACATTACGTGATAAGGGCACGTACATGATTCTAATTAGTGCGAGCCCAGCGCACATCGCAAGCGCATTAGCCGCGAGTAATTAAGAGAGCCTGCGCCAACCGCCGCGGTCGCACAACGTATAAATTTGCGTGCCCTGCGGTCAATGGAAACACTCGCCTTTTTCGATGGCTCAAGCTGTAAGCTAATAGCGTTTTATTTTTAGCGACGATAATGTTGATGAAGATTATAAAATTTTTAAATTATGGAGATATTAAAAACTTTTACATTAGCAATTTTTCGAATAAATCCTCAGATTCCGTTATTAAAACAAAACTACATGTATGTTTCGATAAATTACGTAAATTCACAAAACCAGAAAAAAATCAAATAGATCCTAATTTTATGCACAATGCGTTAGTAATAATTCAAAAATTTAAACTTGCACATTTTAGAAAAAATCACAATATCGCTTTCTCCTGTGATTTAAATATTGCCACGATTCATTATACGCTACATATTATAGCATGGTATAAAAAGCCCCACTACATTACTCGACGTTATAGCAAACGAGCAGTACATTTTTTCCTACACATGACAACATGGTCTTTATTAATTCGCCCAAAAAATATTTTAAGTCCAGAGATGTACAAAACACGTTAACTCGTGACGTCACGAGGCCGCCAAGAGGCAATTTATATTCTCTACTCCTAGGCTCTAGGTACTTGGATTTAGTATCATACTAGTTTCCTCCTGCGACTCCATATACGCGGAATTAAAAAGAATAGTAAGCCGTCTTTGTGTTCTTCCAGACTATGTTCTAAGTCTGTGCTGAATTTCATCGAGATCCTTTCAGCAGTTTAGACTACAAACTCTAACAGACATCCATCAAACTAAACTTTCGCATTTATAATATTAATATGAAGTATAAGATGGTGAAATATTACTATTTCACTTTACTATAGGTACATCTCTGAATGCAACAGAGTATATAAATGCATTCGGTACTATGTACGCAATGGACACGGTCTCAATTCCATTTGCAGTTTCTCCACGCTACTGACGTGATTTCATACTCCATACCGCTTTATTGCTATGGAACTGAACTGAAAGTATTTCCGAACGTCGACGCTTTCGAAGCGTGAAGTATTCAACTAACGATCAATTTCCTATCAAATAATCTGATAGAAATGTATACGGTAATATGAATCTATATAACGGACTTTGAAATACATTTTTAAATCTTTTTTCTTTGCTTGTTACTGCATGAATCAATACTGACAGGCTCCAATTAAATAGGACACATGAACTTTAAGTTAATTTGTGTGACAGAGGCATATTCATATTTCTGTTTTTACGAGAAAGAGACAAGTTGTTTCTGAAGTTGTTTTATGGCATTAGAATTTCATTATTTGTTATTCGTCGATCGTAGAGTCTATTCTATTCTCTATTTACTCAATTACGAGTCACTTTTTAATTACTTGACTACTAATCGAAGTTAATCAATCAAAAAATCCTTCTAAAATCGATATTTATCGATAGATAAATCTTATATATCCTAGACAAATAAATTTGTTATGAGAAACACGTGTCTCTCCGTACAATATTATCATAACAGTTTGTACAACACAAATCATGCATTTGACACACAATATCTGTATTGAGGCTGGTCATCTCTTTGTATAAAATATTTGTTGTAGTCGGCAACTATTTGGGGAGGATTGATTTATAGAGACTGCTAGCGCCCGTGCGCGTGATGTATGATCCTATTGAGATTAGCATAGAGTAATGAAACTCAGAGACATCGCTATAAAAATTAATAGTTTTCAAAACTACTGAATACAAATATGGCAATTTTTACTGAAAAAAAAAAAAACAAGCTATTACTATGTTGAATAGTCAAAACCTCTTAATTCGGGACCTATTTTTGAAAAATAGGGGAGAAGCAGAGAATTCATTCTTCGTGCACATGTCTGAATGTTAGGTGATCTGTGTAAAACGTGCATAGTTGCAGAGCACGATTTGTAAAAGCTAAAGCCCCGAGTCTTCAGTAGTACACATGCGATGCAGGCAGATGTAGGAAATTGGAAGTTTACGTTGATAAATGTATTTTAAAATGTTCCTTTCTACACAACTTTACTTCTGTTTAAGGGAGAAACAATGAAAATCCGCAAGACGAACATGAAACATTGATATATCGAAATGATTCGATACAATAAAAAAAAATTTGACTAAGTAGTCCTACAATTACGTTACTAATAATATTATAAAGTCATACTTGATCTTATAATACATTACTAATTAAAAATTCGTTATTTGTACAATTCCCATTTCAATTTGTATTCCTATATCAGTAAGCTTGGATTAATAATGCGTACACAAAAACAGTTCGAAGTGGAATGCTCGAACGTTTTAATTAAACGAAATCAAAGTGAATGGGAAACATTTCCCGATTCCCAGTCGATTAGGCCGCTGTAATCCACGATACTCCAAAAGCTGTTGACAATGCCACTCTAGCAATTGCTCCGAACGTTTTACAACTTTCCATTTGCTTAATTAAAAGTTTCCGCCTCCAATTTCGAGAACTTCAACAAATTATTCCGAACAATTTGAATTGTCAAATCAATTACACCTTGGCGGAAACAAGACAATCGTGATTTAGGGTAGATGTTTTGAATATGTTATTTTACCTGATTTAAAAATTCTCCAATACATTTTGTACGTCCTTAAATACGTTAGAACGTATAAAAATGTTTTATAAAACTAAATTGTAACAGGTCAAAGAAACCTTAACTTAACAATAACTTTTAATTTAGCAGAAAATTCTCTAAATGCACTACTAAGAAAATATAAAGGGAAAACCAATCATAAATTGCAACGTCGCTACCGTAGCTGTCGTAAACCCTTCATCCGCACCATTAACTACGAAGGGAAGGGAACAAAATCATACGTCAAGATACCTTATATGAAAACTATAAAACTATTCGGTTAGAAAACAACGCCTGATAACGGAAAACAAAAAGCTTTATATTTTGGCCCTTGAACATTTAAAAGACAGGATCTATCAAGGTCCAGCATTCAAATGGAATAAACATAAACAATATATACATTCTAAACATGCTTGATTGTGAGCTCATTTTGTGAATAATAGAATCAGTCAGCATGATACGCAAATGTTAGAAAACCTCACCCTGTGTAAAAATTGCGAGTAGTACTACAACTTTGTCTAGTCCTGTTCTCTATAGTCAAAGTTTGAGTTACATAGAGCATGAATCTTATCTGTTTCGAAACTCGAACAAACAAACGTTTGTCTCAAAGTTAACTCGGTGGAGATTATTTGTAAAGAGATAAGAGGTCAATGCTTTCATTTTGATCTAGTTTTATTTGTGTAGTTTCTTTTGATCAAAAGGCATCAAATGTTTGTTCTTATCATAACTTATAAGTTTCTGTACTGATTGTTAGTGTCTCCAATTATTCATCAACAATATTTTTATATATTATTATAAATACTAATATTATGAAGAAGAAAGATCTGTATTTTTAAATATTTGTATGTTTTGAAATAACTAAAAAACTACTATACCAATAACAAAAATTCTTACACCATTGTAAACCTACGTTATTACTGAGTAACATAGGTTATGTTTTTACTAATTTTTTTTTAATTTCACGCCGGCGAAGTCGTGAGCATCATATTTAAAGTATTTAAGATCTAGCTTTCGCGACTCCGTCCCCGTGGAATAAAAATAAAAGTAAGTAGCTTATGTGTTCTTCCAGGCTATCCTCTACATCTTTGCCAAATTTCATCAAGATCCATTTAGCAGTTTAGGCTACAAACTATAACAAACATTCATCCATCCCACCATCCATCCATCTAAACTTTCGCATTTATAATATTAGTATGAAGTATGATAATGAAAAATGTATCAAGTCGTCTATCAAAAACTTCCGATTCGCGACGTAAAAACTTACCGTCAACTTGAATAATGTCTAGCTAAATGAAATCCCACGGCTATAAAGAACAGATGACGACTTCACGGCTAACTCACGGACTTTGATTCGGCTCCGTCGCAACTAAACTTTGGTACTTCGAGCAGAAAGTTTTTAAGTCTCCGTGCAAATGCTTCTAATTGCAAAAATCCAAGATATTGATAGCACAAATACGTTGGTAAATAACAGCTAACGAATAGTGTAAATGTTCCTTATTACAGAGGCAAATTCCTAGTGGTATGGGAAATTAATTCCTTGACTAGGATGGACTTATAACGAAAAAAGTATAGAAATTAATAAAAACGAAGACCAGTTCGAGTTTCTTTTTAGAAAGTATGATACGCTTAATTACAACGTACTTAAAAACATTATTTAAATTTTTTTGACTCCCACAAAGATAACTTAAGAATTTAATTAAAAACAACTAAAAATATTTCTGCGCGTTTAAAAATAACATTAAAACGAGATTATAAAATGGCACAGTTTTAAAGTAAAAGCTCTCAAAGCTAAGTATCAACTTGACGCTCAACTTAATTAGCATTTTAAATATAGTGTTGGCGGTGCATTAAAATGGTCATAATAAAATTTAAATTTTTATCAGTCTTAATATGAAATATTACGAACACTTTGTGCGCTGTAACTATCAAATGTATTTGATAAAAGGAAGTTGTAGCCCCGAAAAAATATCTATCATCTAACATAAAATATAAATTAATTAAGGTTTCCGAAAAGTGAACCCTCTGTATACAAACGAAAAAGTGAACACACCTTATCTCTGAGCATGTCGCGCACTCTGGTGGCCTGATGGCGACTCCTGTGCAGCTCCAGTTGGAGCTCCAAACACCGCTCCTGCCAGTTAACGCCGCCGAACTCCGCCGCCGCCAACTCAAACTCCAGCGGATCCAAGTGTGACGAATGCCCAAGAGGTCTGTAAAATTTCAATCAGATAGATAACATCATAACATTTGTAGGAAGGGTACTAAACAAATGACAACTCTATGCTTAAAATCTTATATTCTACAGACGGTAAACTATAATATATACATCAAAATCAGGATATCAAAAGAAGATAGTCACGGTAGCTGAAATTAAGTGGATAAAGGCGAGAAGTCTTAAACGTTAGATTCTAATGATTGATTTGACGGAAGCAAACTATGCTATAATAAATAAAAAACGAAGCAGTCAGTAACTGCACGTGATTTACAAAGATATAGGGGGAACGATAGGAATCTCGAACAGCAACTCGATTTCTCATGAATAAAAACATCACGTATTAATCAATTCGCTAAGATTCTTGCGGTATCTTGAGGTCGACGAACTGTAGCCAAGCTAACAGCAATATTAACTGAACTTTGTCGTTAGAACAACTTTATCAACAAACATAAGCATATCGCTGTCGATCTTAATACTTTCATCGTAAGTACATTTAAAAACAAAACGAGATTTCTCAAATAACTTTAGTAATAATCATAAAAATGTCAATATAAATTAAATAACATATCTTGCATTGGTTATTAATAATTTATTCAAAATAATTCGGCTAACATCTGATAATAATTTCTAACGACACACAAAATCTCTCTTCCGAATTATATTTGTAGGACATACTTCTATTCGACTTGTCTTGATTTGTAAAAGATGCGGTAGTTACAGGATTTTGCCGGATAAAAATGTCGTTAACCGCCGGAATTTTTCTTTCGGATTGTGTACGGTCCATTAAAGACCGCAATAAAGTCTTTATTGAATCAAATGTACCAGAATACAATAGCTTATGAATATAAACACAGAAGTCGTCAAATAAGTATGTTTATCAGATACAAATATGACAAGATTACAACCTTATTTTCTATATTAGTAGATTTTTTTTTAATTGACTAATATTTCCTTTTACTATTCTTACAAAGCTCTAGGCTTGTGCTAGGGTATAGTTCACGACAATAGTCGGATGGCGGGAATCGCCCTCGACCTCAAGCTAGTCCGTACCCCAGACCATTAGGCTATTGGCGCTTCCGTTATCTAACAAAATCGTGCAATGTAGAGACATTTAGTGCCTCATAAAACTAAACAATTAAACATAAAAACTATTACTATGAATATGACCAAATACTATTTGTATTTAAAAAAAACTTATCGAAACGAGAGTACTTGTAAATTGCAACCGGAAAAAGTCGTTAAAAATTAAGTATCGCATTTATATAACATTAAGCACAAATCGCGTAAACTTTAAGTTTAAATGACAAAAGTCATTAATTTTATGTAGAGCTTTGAAAACGCTTTTATATTACAGTAATCAGTGATCAATTCCTTCTGAAGAAACATTGATATGTTATTATGCTTTAAAAATGGCGTTTGTAAAACAAAAGAAACACTACAATTACTAACGTAAGAACAATCTTTACAACTTTGTCGTATAATTTATTGATCACAAACAAGGAATCTAAAATGGACTTCATTTACGATATTCAAACCCCAGTGAACACACTCCCCAACATAAGAATTAGTCCGATGAATACAAGCCTATTTGCGATTTATATTCAATCGTTTGGATAGCGGAACGAATTTCATTACCGATTGAATGGCAGAACAAATAATGAACCGCGTGCGTTAATAGATTTTTACAAATGAGGGAACAAACAAATGACGTCATTATTTAAATTTGTGATTAAATCATTTTGTACGGGATCGTGTATATTGATTACGGGAGATTATATTTTAATAAAACTGAAAACTGCTCTCACAGAGAATCGACCCAGCAAAGTTTTATACTGATTCATTAAAAAATCACATTTTCCTATATTTCATCACATGATATAAAGCAGAGTATACTATTATGATTCTCGCAATATGCAAGTTAGAGAGCTGTGCACACACAGGGGCGGATTGCGCTGACGTAGGGCATACAGCGAAGCTACAAACGCGTCTACTGCTAGTTTCACACGAATCCAGAAGTGATACAGAGCAGTAAGAAAGTAGACTACTGATATTGTTTAAGCACATACCGACATAGAACAGTAGCAGTGCTGAACTGGCTTCTCTACCCTCGTGTGTATGCATAATGGAACTGCTTGCGTTTATAAGCGAACTGATATTATGCAATCAGCGAGCCGCATATATTACGCTCATATTCAACGCCTCCTCGTCACAGCGCATCGAGCTAATTTCATATCATGTTAACTATATTATGGGAATGACATAACCGTAAACATTTGTTAATTTATACTGTTTTATGGACATTATTAAGTTGTGATAGAAAAATCTGATGCTGAATACTCACGTTAAGATAAAAGTTTTAACGCTAAGTCTGATTTACTCGATTACGCTGCCAGTGTCCTGGATACAAGTAAATTGTGTGACGGTCGAAAAGAAAAAGCTTCCGTGGTGACCGACTGAACGCTACGACCTAATCCATTACCACTTCCCTCTAACATTTTTGTACTACCCTACAATATTTGTCACAAATATTTCATTAACTTCTATATGTATTTCGAAATGCTCAAATAACTGCTTACCTAGGCGGTGGAGGCGGCGGCTCCCTGGACCGGCGCGGCAGCAGGCGTGGACTGTTCGGCGTGCTTGCCGAGTGGCTCGCCCCGCTTATGTCCGTGAATCGAGACAGCGGGTCGAATATCTGCGACAGCCGCCGCGACCGCTCCTCCGACATTATTCACAATTAAAACAACACAACACTTAACACTAAACAACATCACATCACTACACAAAAGTCAACACTCAAATGACTATTTAAAAAAACGTAAACCGCGGAAGCGATTGTCCAGCGCCGCAGACAGATGGCGCTGTTCACACTGACGCGAGAGACGATTCGCCATTCGATCCGCCATCTTGAATGCGTCTGATCTTTTTCACAGTTTAATGCACCTCTGATCGTCGTATTTTGAGCGCTGAAAAAGAAATAAATAGGTATTAGTCGACACGTCGATGTGGAATTAGGAAAGGTGAGTCAATTAGCTTGTGTGAAATTTTGGACGAGTTTCAAAAGTGAATCAAGTTTCGACGTAAGATCGTTCCGGCAATGTTGTTGACGGGAATACGGAACCCGTTTCCTTTGACCGAGTTGTTTGATGACGAATTTGTAATTTTAAGAAAACGTTTTAATGCGTTTTAACATGACATTTACCATTACTTTCTAGTTAACTTTAACTAATTTTGTTCAGATATTTTACATATAGAAATACGTACAGAGATTTTCTAATTTATTCAAGATTTCGTAATAAACGTTAATTGAACGAGACCAAGGCAACACAGGAAAAGCTTTATCCGCTTTTATATAAAGCGCGACAGTAAGAAGATTATTGAGTAACAAGGGTCAAGTGGGAACCAAAATAATTTGTCGCTAAAACGAGGAAAATGAAAAGAAAAACAGAATCTTAGGTTGCTAACACATTCGCGTGAAAGCAAAACGATGCCAATATACAGAAAATTTTTATAATTTTAGAGCGAAACAGAGAATCATCAACGTTTTAGTAATATCAAAACAGAATATAATGAAATCGTCTAATTTTCTGCAACTAACTAATTTTATTTAGCCAGAATAACTTTCTTTAACTGCATTATTGTGAAAAAAAATGCTTTTGTGTAAAATTTAAAGACAGAGTTGTATAAAACAAATGAGGCGTACGTCACTAAAGGTACCCCGCTTCAAACGTAGTTAATCAGACATTAGTATGATTAGTAAATCTGAACCTTTTCGAACCCAGACGAATGTCTGCAGACAATGGCTAATGGTCCAAATGATTAGATATTATTTTTATTATTATTCAAGTTTGAAATATCTTCCACCGCAGACAAATCTATCACACGTCAAATTGTTTTCAGAAAGTTTGTGTACATCTGAAGGGCAACTCAACAATAGAGATTGAGGAAAGAATAACTAATTATCCGTTCCAATATAAAATAACCAAAACAACAACGAAACAAGCTTGTATTTTTACACACGAGTATGTAAAAACGTTTTCATTTTAAGTTCATTAATAAAAATTAAACTTTAAACGTGAGTTTAAACATACATAAGCAATACACGTTCATCTAGCTACGTTTTTTATTAAAACACAATTTTAATATCTAAATACAGCTATAAAGCTTAACCCGTGTACTCTGTAGCTAATGAATGGTTGCTGGGATAAATGATGCAATTTCATTACCGCGAGCTGCTTCCTTCTCGAAAATATTAACAAGGAAAATAATTAATTTAAAACAACTAGTTCTCGATGAAGGACAACATCGTGATGTAACCTGCATTGGTGATGAAATTCAAAGATATGTATGAAGTGAACCTGCAATGGGCCAACGTTGTCTATGGCCAAGTCACTTACTTTGGGTAGGCTCCGAGCCTCTTTAGCGGGGACATAGTGTCATGATGGTAATGTGATGAACTAGGTCTCCGACCCGACTTTACATAACATCCAAGATAACTGTCTGTAATATTTTATTTTAGAACAAATTAAAGTAAAATGAACAAAATTTCATTTTAAAATACATGAAGATCAGATTGATTCAGATTTAACTAGAGCTCAGTTTTACCTGTATGGATTAAGTATCGCCTACATACGCACAGATTTTACTAAATAGTTTGACTGTTCAATCATAACTGAGCCTACGTAACGGGCTTAAGTGTTATAATTTTAATAATACTAACGTCTAAATCTTGAAAACATATTTGTGCTTAAATTAAGGTTTACAGGGTTAGATATCGTTTCAGTATCACACAATTTTCTGAACTAATTTCTGTAAACTTTTGTAATTATAACTGTAACTAAATATCTCTGTCTCTACATTGGGTAAGTTTTAGAAAATTGTTGGTTTCAAACTTAATAATAAAGAGGATTATTTGGTACAGAATTGTATACTAGAATTTTGTTTCACAGATTCTGCTGAAATAAATATTGCTATCTCTATTTTGCAAGAAGAAAAGGGATGTCAATATTTGTTATACAGGATGTTTCTGCTCTGCAATTCAACAAGTTAAATATTATGTTAGCTTTCTTAAGTTAAAGTTGTGAATTAATAAAGTTTGCTAACAGGGCTCTTACGTTATGTTAGTTCAAGGCAAAAGTTACGTTAGACTAAGTGTATGGTTTCTTGTAATTAAAAAGTTTTGTGCTTAACTTAAGAAATTTGAAGTGTAACTTATTTGTTAGGAGTTATTATTTTAGATGAGAAATGTTTTAGATAACTAAAATGTTTTGTAACATACTAAAACAATTAAAAACATAGTTGGTGGTCCAAAAATTAATTTACCAGTGTCATCATTAGTACGGGTTGGTTGACTTCACACATATCGTTGAATTTCATCGCAGATATATGACGGTTGCATCATGTTCTTAGTCATAAACATTAACCAAACAGAGAGTAATTTTTCTGGTAAAAGATTTTTTTTAAAAAACCTACAGTGCCACAATACACTTTAGTACGAGAAAACTGATTAATTGAATGTTTTAAATGAATAAATTGCTATTACTTAAAGAAATCTTATAAGTGGAAATTAATTAATAGGGCAACATCAATAAACTTGCACTTGGTCGACTTCTCTTGATATTAACTTATGATTTTATATCAAAAGCTACTTCTATTAATAAATAGTTCACGTGTCTGTTTGCACATTTAATTAAATCTTACTTCAACTTGTCTACATTATTATGAATATTATTTGGTTCCATTTGACATGTTATGCGACGAAATGATGGGGACATAAACCAGAAAGTGTTAAGATTGAATGTGGATGGCTACAAAGGAAGAGGAAGACCGAAGAAAGTATGGATGGATTGTGTGAAAGAGGATATGCTTAAGAAAGGAGTGGATTCAGATATGACGGCTGATAGAGATGTATGGAAGAGCAGCACATACTGTGCCGACCCTCCGTAAGGGATAAGGGCAAGTGGATGATGATTTGGTTCCATTTGACTCGACTTTAATCTCCTCCCAACTACTCACGTTTAATTACGACAGATTATAATTTTCATATGCATGTATAAGTAACTCAAATGTAAGAACTCATGTCATTTGTTATCCAATGTAATTAAAACTTTAGACTCATCAAATTACTGTTTTAACACAGTTTTCTTTACAGAAACATTCCTACAAAAACTAATAAAACCGATTAAGATAATTTAAAAGGAAATTTCAGTTACTAACTAAAAAGTAAATGGCTTTTTAGAGTATAATAGTTCTTTAACAATAAGCACATAGAATAGGGGCATTGTCAAAGTCCGCAAGACTCCAGTGTGCACGCGACCTAATTCTGAGGAGCAATTAGCAGAAAGGTCGCGAAATTCACGTAAATGTCAGCCGCATTGTTATACTGTGGAGTAATATAACGGTTTTTTGTGCGCTAAAAATACCTCAGAGAAAAACTGTCTTCTCAAAATTAACCTGGTGGACAAAAACCTAGTGTGCGCTGACCCTATGACAGTAGAATAAGGGAGAGAAGACGATGATAATGATTAGACTTGACTACACAAATCATACTTCATACTAATATTATAAATGTGAAGGTTTAGATGGATGGATGTTTGTTAGAGTTTGTAGCCTAAACGGTTGAACGGATTTCGATGAAATTTGGTAAGGATACAGAGGATAGTCTGGAAGATACATAAGCTATTCACTTTTTTTTAATTCCACACGAACGGTGTCCCGGGCGAAAGCTAGTCTTAGTAATAAAGATTACAGTTTTATAGCAATATCAGAATACTTACTAATTTTATGAAAAAGTAATCTGGATAATATAGTATTCCATATTATTAAGGTTTAATATTTTTTTTTTTTTTTTATAAGAGAAGGGGGCAAACGAGCGGCGGGAACACAAAGGTGGTCAACGACGCCCATGGACATCCGCAACACCAGAGGAACTACAGATGCGTTGCCGGCCTTTGAGGAAACTGTAGGCTCGCTTCTTGAAGGACCCTAAGTCGTATTGGTTTGGAAATACCGCCGAGGACAGACCGTTCCACAACGCGGCTGTGCGGGGCAAAAAGTTCCGCGAAAACCGCACGGTTGTGGAATGCCAGCCATCAACATGGTGAGGATGGTACCTGGCGGTCTGTCGTGTCGTCCGATGACGAAACTCGGCGGCAGGAATCGTTCCAAACAACTCCTCGGAACACTCCCCGTGGTAAATACGGTAAAAAATGCAGAGGGAACTGACGTCCCTCCGCAAGGCCAGAGGATCTAGCCGATCGGTAAGAGCTCGGTCGTTGACGATTCGAGTCGCTCTCCGTTGTATGCGGTCAAATGGAAGAAGCTGGCATTGGGGTGCTCCCGCCCAGAGGTGCGAGCAGTACTCCATATGGGGCCGAACTTGCGCCTTGTAAAGTTGAAGGCGGTGGCCCGACTGGAAGTACTGCTTCGCCCTATTAAGCACACCCAGCTTTTTAGAGGCCAGCTTGGCCTTGTCTTCCAAATGACCGCGAAACTGAACGTCACTCGATATGTCAACGCCGAGAATACCGATACTGGCTGTGGCAACCAGGGGAGTGTTCTCAAACCGGAGATTGACGACAAAGGGATCTTTTTTAGCGGTAATGGCGCATACTTGTGTCTTTTTAGGATTGAAATCGACAAGATTTTGTCGACCCCAATCCGAGACTTCACCCAAGAGGGTCTCCAGCTCAGACACAAGTTTGTTAGGTTTAATATTTCGTAAGTCTGTTTTGCGAAAGGCTTAGTAACGACTCAAATATCGCTGTTTGCTAAAATACTTGTTACATAAAACTGATTATACTTTTATGAAATACTTTCGCCCGGGACTCTATCCGCGCAGAATTTAAAAAAAAACTTAATAAGTAGCCAATGTGTTCTTTCAGACTGTATTTTTAATCTGTGCTAAAATACTTACACAGCTTATACTGTGTTTCCACTATCGAAAAACATGCTCAAAATTCTGAAATCTGTTCTTAAAAGAATAAGTCAGATGACAGTGATTTTGTACAATTATTAGACCATGTAAACCCACTGTTACGTTAAAATATACCATTACAAATAAAGCGCTTATGATTTCCGCCATCACTTTAGATTTGGCAAAACATACGGAACAAAACCGCACACATAAATTATTGCTTCATTAGAGTCGAGTCCGCTTTGATCTCCTCTCGCTATTCATAATAATTATTAACTTACGTTACCTTGTTGTCAAATATCGTTATATTCAGGGATGAATTATGTTTATTCTTAATGTAGTTATAGAACTATGTCAAATAAATCATTCACATATATTTATCCATTCTAATTTCGCGCGAAAATCAGGCGAATTCAGGTGCCCGCTTTTTTTGTTTGCATCTTTTAACATATTTTAGATGTATAAATATATGTTTTTATTAAATAAAGTATCATTTTTATTAAGGTTAAAAGAGGCCAGGCTCAATGAGGATAATCAAATGTTTATCATATCTCAGTTGAAGTGAAAAATGACTTCAAGGGGCGGCAAATTAAAAGGGCTCTGACCAGAAAATTGTCCACTGCTCGGGCCTCGAGAGTTATGTGCCTTGATTAATGTTATCAGGCGCTATCTGGGCAGGCCCTTAAATTGGGGTCAACCCTTTTTCAGGGCGCGTCTATGTCATTGTAGATTTTTTTATCTACAGTCGTTATCTTTGTTTACAGGGGTTTAGGCGTTTTACTTTTTCCTTATTACAGTATATTTATGCTGTTAGCATCTATAGAGTATCATTCTCTATAGATCCTGCCAAGAAGGACGTTAGTTATGAATGTGGAGGGGTATACCGGTAGAGGTAGGTAGGCCTAGAAAGAGAAAGATGGATTGCGTGGAAGATGACATGATTAAGAAGGGAGTGGTGACTGAAAAGACGGATGATAGAGTTATTTGGAGAACGAAAACCTGGCGCACGAACCCTACGGGATTAGGATAAGGTGAGGGGGATGATGATGATCTCTAGAGTTTAATTATAATTGAAATCAAACTGAAGTTAAATTATCGTTATAGAATAACTATTTAATATACTTAAAAATAATGAGAAGCGAAAACAATAAAATGCCAGCACAGAGAATAATTCAAGTCGCGATAAAGCGCATCTAATTCTACTCGGTAATTGGTCCCCGCGAGAATGGGGTCAGTTGCATTTACGCCTGTAGCACACAGTATCTACGCGAATACAATGCTAAGCGAAGCTTAATAAACTAGGCTCGTTCTGGAATACCGTTTAGTAAATTAGATATTAAACGCCAAAACGAGTTTAAAAGGATAACACTCAGCTCCGTTTTCGTATATTAATTTGATACTAGTGTATCGCTACGCATCGATTTTGGTTAGCTTTTGTGACTGTGCTACAAGGTTCAGGTGAACGCCTTAAGCAAATTGACAAACGTAGCCGCCGCCCTAATGACGCGTCGCTACGGACGTGTAGCTTCCCAAATAGACGAACATTTTGACCTCGTCTAAATAAACAGCTATTTTCTGTCACGAAAGAGTTTTAGATAGTCGTCAGTTGGAAATTGACATATATTATGGCTTTTTAAAGTAGTTTTTAAACCGAATACATGTACAATTTAAGAATAAACAAAAGCGAAATGTTAAAAAAATATCAAACTTTTCGCGACCTTCAAAACCTTTTGAACCACATATACTATTCTAGGAATTTTATTAACTCGCTGCAAGTTTAATAATTTATCTTATATTTAAAAGAAAAAAGGAGTAAACATAAATCTATACTAATATTGTAAAGAAGAAAGATTTGTATTTTTGTATGTATTTATTTCCCTTAAAAAATTATTTCATTGTTAAAAATGTAATTTGTCTTTGAGTAAAATAGGCTATATTTTTTGTTATTTATTAACTTCACGCGGACGAAGTCGCGAACAACAGCTAGTGAATAATAAAGAGGATTAGTTAAAACCGTTAGATATAATTTAGGCTTTACTGTAAGACAATATTGAGATATAATAGTGCAGGTATACCAAGATGTCAGGAATTGCCGGGCTTCTCGCCAAATAGCTTGGCTGCAAGAGTCCTTTCGGTAAATAAACTTTGCTTTACGACTATGCCTTACTGCAACTTGATCTATAACTTGTTAAAGCTATCCAAACTACATCAAGATTTACAATTGAGGACTTTAACTTATTTTATCTTAGAGAGACAAATATTTTTTTCTCAGTAGAGCAGTAACCTAAAACTAAACAGTAATAATTGTTTTAACGCTTAATAAAAAGCTAACACTTACATCATTAAGGCAACCAAGTAACGACCCTGCTCTGAAAGTCGGTACCGAAAAAACTCTATTTTTTTTTCTACAAGAAAGGAGGATTTGCAAACAGTGCAATTGTATTATGTGTATCATGTGGACAATAATACTCAGGGAAATCATTCTCAGCATTATTGTCGAACGAACTTAAAATTCTCAAACCCAACACAAGTTTAGAACAAAACAATATCGCTAATAATCGTACAACGCCATCTAGGAGCAGTTTATACAATTTATACTTGCATTTACATCATTTTTGACAATCCACAAGAAAGATAAAGCAATATTGTACGAATTCTTACTTCCCCAAGTCATCGCATACAAAGCTGTGCGACAATCTGGCACTCTGCCTATTGAACCGTGGCTTTAACGGTCTTGGCATACGACCTACTTCCTACTGTTGTAATCTCGACCTGAATCAAACAATGATACTTAGAATAAAATCTAAAGTCTTACAAAAGACTTAGGTGTTAGAGCGCACAAGTAAAATTAACGTACACTTTTCACCACATATCCGAACAGAAACACAATCGTACTAATCGTACTTTATATTTCGTACTTTTTCGTAGTTTGGATAGATGGATGGATGTTTGTTACTACGTATCTCAAAAGCAGCTTATCGGATCTCCTTAAAATTTGGCACAGATGTAGAGGATAGTCTGAAAGAACGCGTTACTTACTAAGTTTTTTTCTAAATCAGCATGGACGGAGTCGGATTAAATATTAAAAGATTCAAATTTTAGGTTTAACTCGATTTCGTACCCCTTTTCAATCAGCGTATAAATAAATTCATGTGCATCATTCCGCCAGAAATCAACGCGCTATTAAGTTTGGACGTCACTGTACTAACTTTATAAATTCGTATTGTATCAGTGTTAAAAACATTTGTTAACAGACGGACAAAACCATTCTTCATTAGGAAACTGTCGGAGCGCGGCGCGACGTCCGTTCTGAGGCTTTGTTGCCTTTCGTATTGACTGTCATTTGTTTGCGAGTGTAGTCGCCATGACATATAGGAAATAGCCTCTCTTCACTAACGGCTACTTCATACTATCGTACATTTTGCTAGCGTTGGTTTTCATTGGAAATAACAAAACAAAAAGATATTACCATTCCTTATTTTATTAAACATAAACTACTACGAAACAAACCGCTGTAGAAATTATTAGAACACCTGTCTATGGGAAATATATGTATAATGCATTTTTATGACCTTTAAGATTACTATGGAAGTGAATTTAAAACTCAATTAAAAACAAGAATTGGTAATATTAATTGCCTATCGTGTGCTGTTTTTAAAAGCGACGGTTTTAATCATACCGTTGTTTAAAGTTTGTAAAATGTTCGTTGCATACTACGATCATTTATGTATGGGATGTATGGGATTGGTTTATCACTTAAGATGCCATTATCTTTAAATATGTTGCAAGATAAATCCTCATGAGCTCACCTTATGCCGGATCTTCCTTCAAATACAGATAAGATAAAAGTTAATAATGCATGTTTAATGGCTTTCGGTACGCTATAAAAGTACACAAATTCTTTAGAAATGTATAAAATGTCATCTAATTTACCATTAATGTTTCTACACAAGGCACAGTCTTTATAACAAATGAAATACAAAATTGCGTCTGATTTAAGTCTTGATTTGAGCCTAATTTAAGTCCCTTTTCTTTACCACCCATTTCTTATAAGAGGAGGATGGAAACGGGAAGTGGATTTGACGGTAGAGGAGATGCATAGGAAGAGGAAATATCCTCTTTATGTGCGTCTCCTCCTCTGTCGAATAAGGGTAGGCAACGCATCTGCAATTGCGGATGTCTATGGGCAGCGGTCGCTTCGCCAATTTGGCGGATTCAGATGGCCGCTTGCTCGTTTGCCACCTTATGTTATAAAAAAAAAGAGAACATATACTTTCCGCAACCTCTAAAGACAAAAACATTGATTGTTTACAAAATAAAAACATTCCACAAAACAAATAAGAAAACTGAAATTGAAAAATAAGTATCAAAATAATAATTTAATGATAAAGGCAGGCTTCAAAGGGACATAATAGACGTAGACAATCAGGGCGTAAGAAAAGGGGAGCAAGTTCAGACTGATCAAGATTGACGACTCTCCGCGCTGTCTGCTCCTGACGTTGGCAATTTGAGAGCGACGTCGAAGCCGAGCTGCAGATCAGCTTTGCAATAATATATTAAAGTAAAAACAAGAGAATAAATCAAACAGAAAAGACGGAGTCAATTCTAACTTCGATAGACGAAGTCCAAAAAAAGTTGTTAGGACAAAAACTTTACAAATAAAGAATAAAGTATTACATTTTGATGTTTTCAAGATCCGATTATGACACAATTTAGTTTCTTTATAAGTAAAAAATATATATTTTCATCTCAGATTGTCATGTGAGTTTGCATCTTTGTTGATCCTAGATAACATCGATTTTAGATTTAATAGAACTTATAAAGTCTAAGGTGGTCCATTTTCTAGTGTAAATCATTACAAACTCCATCAATGTACGACCGCGCCGCGAACAATAACCCGTATCAAAAGGCGCACTTTAATTACAAAAACTGCCGGGGGCTCGGTAACATTCATTTCACTGCCTTTGTGTTCGTATCTACTCGTATTTCTGTTCCCGTATGTCTGGCTGCGACAAGCCATTTTACATTTTTCTCAGCGACATACGAAAAATTAGAGCCAAAAGTTTCATTACGTTCCTATGTCTAAAACAAACTAAATTTTTGCACAGAAGTCAATAATCCCACTTATAAAATTATCATCTTTTTTTTTGTAAATTATAAAAGGAATTTTCAAAATTATTTAAATATCAGACAACAACAACAATTCTAATCCAATTGTAAATATTGGCTACTAAACGAGAAACTGATCTAGAAGGGAAGGGTGACAAAAACAAGCGAATCGTACTCTTCTTTATTACTACTGTGTGTTCTGAAAAGTGCAATTTGTCACGTATGTTACACTGTGTAGTGACTAAGTACGCTCATGTTCTCAGCTCGTTAGTGTCAGTGCGGTTATTAGCAGCCATCATGCGCTCCGCACTTCCAGAAGTTACGAGTTGGTTTTGCACTAGTTGGCACTTCTAGTTGAGACCGCATGTCCCAACGATCAAACTCTATGTGCAAACTCATTCAGAGTGTTTGCATTCATTACAGTTTGTTTAAACGTGATACGGTAATTATGGTTGATACATTATGATCGCGTTAAATCGGCAATAAATCGCAGTTGCTTGAAGAACCGGTATAATCGCCATACAGTAATGTTGCTTTTAACGTCTTTCGAAAGAAAAGTAATCTATACATACAATAAAATTAGAGAGTCTGTTTGTAATATCAAAAGAAAATTCCAGATTTTGAGAATTGATGTATTTGCATTACTGATAACGAAAATAGCATTAAAAACAATTTGTCTGTCTGTCTTTCTGTCTGTCTGTCTATCTGTCTGCGTTTGTTCCGGGTAATCTCCGAAACGGCTGCGCTGATTTCGACCGTACTTTCACTCAAGGATAGCTGACATAGACGGGCATGTTATAGGCTAATTTTTATCTTAATACTCGTATGTCTAGGATGACTATAGTTAATCAATAATTTGTTAAACGCATGGGTCATATTACATTTTGCAATAAAAATGATAATTAAGTTGTTGCAGACACTTTCGTTATCTATTAATGAAGTACCAGACTACAACTCGCTGGACAAAATGAACTTTATAGAGCTGGCAAACGTAAATGTTTAGACAAGAGTTCTGTTCGGTCGCAGTTGCAGGTGCTACGGTTAACTTTTTAAAACAATTAACAAGCAAAGTGTCGAAGTACAAATTAACTCCAACTAACACGGCACAAATTTTATTATTGTAAAATGACAAAATGTTTTACTAAAAAAACAAGTTAATTTAAAATTAAAATTGCTTCGTTAAATAAATTGTTAGTATTTAAAAAAGTACTGTCTGTACAGTCAAATACATTTCTACCAAATGTTAAATCTAATTTTATCTCACATTATTCCCTACATTTTGTTATAACCCTAGCAAATTACGTCCTCTGTTTACAAAATTTTAAACGAATAATTTAGCAAAATGTAACATTGTATTGTATCAAACCAGACAGTTATAAACGGACAGTCGCGAGCACAAGTGGGCACAAAGCCACTGGAATGAATATTACCGGGCCCCGGGCAATTTTTGTAATTAAAGTCTCCCTTTTGATGTGGGTATTGTCTACTGCATCATACGGATGAATTCTGATTGTAAACAAACTTTTCTTTCGCATTATCCGTAGTTTTTTGATTTGCGACTACTTAAGTATATTAACAATATTTTGGCGGTATAAAGAAAGTTATGTGAAGTCAAGTGAGAGCAATTTAAAAAAAAACACTTGTATGCACCTATTAAAACTCTATCGGAAGCGAAACTTGATCATTTTTGTGGTATACTTTTGAAATAACATAAATCTAATGCGTTAAAACCAAAAGTAAACTGCTTTTTTACTAATTTCGTATACTTTAATGCGTTTCTTATCTATATAAATAAAATATATATTAAAGTCTGTGCTTTAATGTGTAAATTTTAATGTTCCCTAAAGTTTAATACGCTTAGTTGTAATTTATTTTATTTATTTACTGACAATACTTATTACAATTTACACAAAGTTATCTATACTATTATAATAAAGCGTAAACACACACTTCTTTGTTGACCGACTTCCCAAAAGAAGGAGGTATTCAATTCGTCGGTATATTTTTT